>NC_027751.1:38674035-38723656 GCF_000695525.1 Brassica oleracea var. oleracea | reverse complement strand
TTCCTATTTCTTCACAGAATTGATATATATATATATATATATATATATATATATATGTGTCATAAAAATTACCATCAAATCAGTTTTACTTATTTATTATTTTGTTTTTAATGAGAATACACTTTTTAAATAATTTAATTTAAAATACAATTATATATTGTTATATTATATTCTAACAATTTGTTTGATTTAATTAATTTTCTTTGGTGGATAACTCAAAAAGTTTTCATATGAATCGGGGAAAGCAAGCTTATGTTGTTATATTATATTTATTTGTGTATATAGAATCTATATATAATGCTAGTGTAATAAAGAAAGAACATTATTTTTTTGTAACTTCAAAAAGATACATTATTACAATTTGAAATTAATCAAAATTGAATAAAATGGCAATTAAATATTTGTAAATCTAATTGTTTATTTATCTTGTTTAGTTCGATTCTCATGAAAAGAAATCGATAGGTTAAACAAATGTTTCAAAATTTGTTGTGTTATTTTTTTTTGTCTATAAATTACAAAATTTATTGAATTGATATATTTAATTATTGCATCCTTAAATAATATTTTATTAAAACACTAGAGAACTATGTTTTGAGTTGTTTTGTCAAAATTGTACAAAAATCTATGCTTTTTCATATTTGTCACGAAAATTTATATGTTAAACTTACTTTTACGAAATTCTTAACTTTGTCATGAAAACAAAAATCTATGATTTTTCATATTTGTTAATGTTCTCACACTTTAAAAGAATATATTAGTTTAGTCACTTAATTATTTTTTTTTTTACAAAACAAAGTATTGGAGTCTTGAAAGTTGAATTCATATTATTGTAACTGTACATAAGAGTTTGTGATTACATACTTAGTGATTCTTGTATATGTGTACAAGAAAGTTTCAATAGCTTAGTGGTAAATGCCCTATATGTTTGTCATACTAACTCGGGTTCGATCATTTCCTTCGCATTGTTTTTTTTCATTTTTTACGGAAAAATAATAAATGAGATGATGTGGCAACTTCGGACTCTCTGATTGGTTGATTTTCCTATCCTACGTGGACACCTTCTCCATTGCTTATATTTGCCTTTTAGTATTGTATGATTTGATTTTTTTTTTTGAGCAACTGTATTGATTTGATTAAACCGTTGCTTTATGTCGATTACATTGCCTTTAAACCTGGACCGAACCGACGTTTGGACATTATTAAACCGTGGACCAAAAACATATCCGGGTCAGGTGGATAAAACCAGGTTTGTTTGTAATTATAAAAAAAAATCATTGTTTTTATCTTTTAAATCATAAA
The DNA here is from genome assembly GCF_000695525.1 of Brassica oleracea var. oleracea. Taxonomy (NCBI): domain Eukaryota; kingdom Viridiplantae; phylum Streptophyta; class Magnoliopsida; order Brassicales; family Brassicaceae; genus Brassica; species Brassica oleracea. The sequence goes on along the minus strand of NC_027751.1, from coordinate 38,722,357 downwards.
AATAAGAAATATTGCATTTATTTTTGAATTTTCATAATCCATAGTGATAAATATTTAAAATAAAATATTGATTTTATATTTGAAGTTAATATATTGATCTTCTATTTGATATTCATTTGTTTTGTACTTAAATTTTATTTCATAATTATTTATATTGAAACTTTATTAACTAAAATTAATTATGTTTGTTAAATTTACGGAAGATAACTAACAAAGCATTTAGATGTCAAAAAAAAAAAAAACTAACAAAGCATTTAGATTTATAATTTTTATTCTGTGATTGAACTCGACTGAATTCGGTTGAATTGAACCCAGTCGAGACTAATGGAGCAGGTATTTTCCCAGGGTTACCGATCAAGTGATTGGGTCAGATAAAAAGCTCGTGAGGATTTCTGGCTTCCTCGAATTGTTTTGACTCCGGATGGAGAGGTGAACTTCACGTAATTGGGGGTAGATTGATGGGAAAGCCTTCATCTTTCGGAGCCATGGCCTCCCGAGTACGGCGTTGAAGGGCGTGTGTTGGTCTATCACTGTGAACTTGATCATGTGATGGGTGTAACTAGATTTGACGATTAGTGGGATCGAACCGAGTGGATGGATCGTGGCTCCGCCAAAGCTGACAAACGTTGTCGTTCCTGGTGTTATCCCGTATTAACAAGGACGCTCAAAACGCTGCAGTTTCAGTAAACAGAGATATGGGCCAGGAGAAGCAGAGGCCCAAGCGAGAAACAGAAGAGAGCCCACGCGCCAAAGCTTCACCCGCTCAACGGCTACATTCAAAAGAGAAAGCAGAAGACAAAGGAAAAGGACAGAAGGTGACGCAAGAGAGAAGAGATGGTAATGGCGTAAGATTGTACAACAAGTTCTCAACCCTTGATCTCCTGGACGATTGAGATTGTAACATCTGTCTAGGGTTCTCTACATTAGGGTTTTCGTGTTCAAGCTATAAATAAGCTGATCTTGTAACCTTTGAGAGCCAGAGAGTGATAAAATGAAATTTCAGTAAAAGCAAAGCTTTATCTTCTTCAAATCACTTTTATACAAACATCTTTATGGTATCAGAGCAATGGCGATGGAACCTTACACGCCACCATCTCTGAAGATCGTAAACTCAGTTACTGTCAAGCTCACAGATAAAAACTACATCTTGTGGAAGCGTCAGTTCGAAGCCTTCTCAACGGTCAGGGTCTCCTAGGGTTCGTCACTGGATCCACACCACCACCGGCAGATACCATTTCCGTACCGAACATCAACGGAACTATCACGCCGGTACCAAACCCAGACTCCGCTTTATGGTTTCTAACTGACCAAGTGATACAGTCATGGCTTCTAGGGTCGTTCACTGAAGACATTCAAAGCGTGGTGCTTCACTGCACTACATCTCATGAGATCTGGCTCACTCTAGCGAGTCACTTCAACCGAGCTTCTTCATCTCGACTGTTCGAGCTTCAACGCAAGCTTCAGACTATATCCAAACAAGAAAAGACGATGGTAGAATACCTCCGTGAGATAAAAACCATCTGCGACCAGCTCACGTCAATTGGTAGTCCTGTTCCGGAGCGTATGAAGATATTCGCAGCCTTGTTTGGTCTTGGAAAAGATTATGAGCCAATCAAGACAAGTATTGAGGGATCTATGGATAGCAGCCAAGATCCGGTCTTTGATGACATCATTCCACGTCTTACTGCATTTGATGACCGTCTACAGAGCTATAATAAGAATACTGGAGTCACTCCGCATCTGGCGTTTCACACCACCAGAGGAAGACCGTTCTTCAATCGAAACAGAGGAAGAGGTCGAGGTGGTAGAGACTTCTTCTCAACCAGAGGACGTGGCTTTCCACAACACATCTCATCATCGTCATCATCAAGGTCGTCTGTGTCATCTGATGGAGATTCAAGGCCAGTGTGTCAGATCTGTGGTAAAACTGGTCACATGGCTATGAAGTGTTGGCATAGATTCGACAACTCGTATCAGCTTGATGAGATGCACAATGCACTAGCTGCTCTTCGCATATCAGAGATCACAGATGGAGCTGGACATGAGTGGTTCCCCGACACTGGAGCATCGGCTCACGTCACCAACTCACCAGCTCACCTGCATCAGGCCAATCCGTACCTCGGCTCAGACTCTGTTATGGTTGGAAACAGAGAGTTTCTGCCTATAACACACACAGGCTTGCAAGCATTGCTTCTTCCTCGGGTAATCTATCACTCAAAGATGTACTTGTGTGTCCTAATATTGCTAAATCGCTTCTGTCTGTGTCGAGATTCACCAAGGATAATCCTTGTGGCTTTGATTTTGACTCTGATAATGTGCGTGTATATGATAAGGGAACCAAGAGGGTTCTTCTAATGGGAAGAAACACTAATGGGTTGTACAATCTGCGGAGTTCAGCCGTTCATGCCTTGTTCACAACCAGACGTGTTGCTGCTAGTGATGAGGTGTGGCATCAAAGGCTCGGACATCCCAACCCTCTTATCTTACAACACTTATCTTCAGCTAGGAATATCTTCATCAATAAGGGCTCCATGTCTCAGTGTGATGCGTGCAAGCTAGGCAAGAGTACAAGACTACCCTTCACGGCGTCTACCTACGTTGCTACACGACCTCTGGAACGGATCCACTGCGACCTATGGGGACCAGCACCAGTAGCTTCAGTTTAGGGCTTTTACTATTATGTAATTCTTGTAGACAATTTCTCTAGGAACAGTTGGTTGTTCCCTTTAAAGAAGAAGTCAGATTTTATGTCTGTGTTTGTTGCCTTTCAAGAACTCGTTCAGAATCAATACAGTACTAAGATCGGATCATTCCAATGTGATGGTGGGGGAGAATTCATTAGTACAAAGTTTCTGCAACATTTGGCAACCAATGGCATTAAACAGTTAATCTCATGTCCCTATACCCCACAACAAAATGGGTTGGCAGAGAGAAAACACAGAAAAATCACCGAGGTTGGGTTGTCACTCCTGTTTCAGAGTTGCGTCCCTCACAAGTACTGGGTTGAAGCATTCTTCACAGCCAATTATCTGAGTAACCTTCTTCCTCACAGTGCACTGAGCAGCGCCAAAAGTCCATATGAGATTCTTCACAAGAGGTCACCACATTATGAGTTTCCGAAGGTATTTGGATGCGCTTGTTTCCCAACACTAAGAGACTATGCCACAAACAAATTTGATCCTCGCTCTCTTAAGTGCGTATTCATGGGATACAGTGAGAAGTTCAAAGGCTATAGATGTCTACTGCCATCAACCGGGAGAGTCTACATAAGCAGGCACGTAACATTTGATGAGCGAAGTTTTCCTTTCTCAAAGGAGTACAGACATCTTCATCCACCAGCAAAGAGGATCCTTATGTCATCATGGTTCAAGAGTCTGGCTCCAATAGTATCTGAGGCACAAAGCTCATCGAGCTCAAGCCACTCCTCTGACACTGACCAGTCTTCAGAAAGGAATGAAAGGAACGCTCGACCTCTACAAATGATCCTGAGACTTCAGAAACCCAGTCAAGATAGAAGCTCAACTTCAACTGAAGTGGGTTCAGTTACACAGCCTAGAAGCTCAACATCTACATCTGTTGGTGAAGTTATACAAACTAGAAGCGAGAATCAAACAGACAGTGCAACAAGAACAACTGAAGCATCACAGGCTCCTGTTCAACATGGAATGGTGACTAGATCAAAATCTGGAATAGTCAAACCAAATCCAAAATATGCACTTCTTACAGAGAATACAGCTCTCAGAGAGCCACAGTCAGTCCAAGAAGCGCTTGCTCATCCTGGTTGGAACGCATCAATGCATGAAGAACATGACAATTGTGTTGAAACCAAGACATGGTCTCTTGTTCCAAGAACACAGTCGATGCATGTTCTAGGCAACAAATGGATACACAGAATCAAGCTAGGGTCTGATGGCACTGTCAAGAAGCTGAGATCAAGACTAGTAGCTAAAGGATGTGGACAGGAGGAAGGAGTTGACTACTGGGAGACTTACAGTCCGGTAGTGAGGACTGCGACTGTGAGACTAATACTACACACAGCTACGGTCATGAAGTGGGATATAAAACAGATGGATGTAGCCAATGCTTTTCTGCATGGTGACTTGACTGAGACGGTATACATGAAGCAGCCAGCAGGTTTTGTAGACCCAATGAAACCAGATCACGTCTGTCTCCTTCACCGAACACTCTACGGATTGAAGCAGAGCCCACGCGCATGGTTTGATAAGTTTAGCTCTTACTTGCTGGAGTTTGGATTCAAATGCAGTGTGAAGGATCCATCTTTATTTATCTACTCAAAGGGTAAAGATGTTATCATGTTACTCTTATATGTTGATGATATGTTAATCACTGGAAACACATCAGAAGTTCAAAGTAGATTCCTGGAAGATATAAGCAACCAGTTCAGAATGAAGGATCTTGGACAGATGGAATACTTTCTGGGAATTCAGGCAAAGTTCCATGAGACAGGCTTGTTTCTTTCACAAGAAAGATATGCTCTTGACCTACTAGCAGCAGCGGGAATGAGTGATTGCTAAGATATAGGCACACCTCTTCCGATAAGACTCAACAAAGTTCCGGATCAAAACACCTTGTTCGCATCTCCAAGCTATTTCAGAAGCTTGGCTGGGAAGTTGCAATACTTGACACTGACAAGACCAGACTTGCAGTTCTCAGTTAACTACATTTGCCAGAAAATGCATGCTCCATCTGTGTCAGACTACCGTCTCCTCAAACGCATTATGCGGTATGTCAAGGTAACAATAGACTATGGAATCAACTTCACTCAAGACACTGATTTCACACTTCGAGCCTACAGTGACAGTGACTGGGCTGGGTGTCCTCATACACGTCGATCAACTTGCGGTTTCTGCACTTTTCTTGGAAGCAATATCATCTCTTGGTCTTCTAAGAAGCAACCGACAGTGTCAAGAAGTTCTACTGAAGCAGAGTATAGGTCTCTGTCTGAAACTGCATCGGAGCTCAGCTGGATTTGCTCAGTCATGAGAGAGATAGGTGTGCCTGTTCTGGTAACACCTGAGCTATACTGCGACAACCTGTCTTCGGTTCACCTAACGGCGAATCCTACTTATCACAAGAGATCAAAGCTCTTTGAGCTTGACTACCACTATGTGAGGGAGAGAGTGGCTCTTGGTGCTCTTGTGGTTCGACATGTTCCTGGATATCTCCAACTTGCTGATATATTTACTAAGTCCTTGCCATATGCTCCATTCGATGATCTGAGGTTCAAACTTGGCATTTCGTCACCACCAACGCCAAGTTTGAGGGGGACTATTAACAAGGACGCTCAAAACGCTGCAGTTTCAGTAAACAGAGATATGGGCCAGGAGAAGCAGAGGCCCAAGCGAGAAACAGAAGAGAGCCCATGCGCCAAAGCTTCACCCGCTCAACGGCTACATTCAAAAGAGAAAGCAGAAGACAAAGGAAAAGGACAGAAGGTGACGCAAGAGAGAAGAGATGGTAATGGCGTAAGATTGTACAACAAGTTCTCAACCCTTGATCTCCTGGACGATTGAGATTGTAACATCTGTCTAGGGTTCTCTACATTAGGGTTTTCGTGTTCAAGCTATAAATAAGCTGATCTTGTAACCTTTGAGAGCCAGAGAGTGATAAAATGAAATTTCAGTAAAAGCAAAGCTTTATCTTCTTCAAATCACTTTTATACAAACATCTTTATCCCGGAGGTGGGGTATCCCATGTTCTTGAACGTTTTGTAAGAAAGGGCATCGATGGAACTTCTGGTATCAACAAGTATATTCCACATGTAAGTCGGATGACGAGTGCGTTGTTGTGCGGTTGATCTAGATCCAAAGTCTCTTGCTCGCATAACACAATTTCGTTCTCAGGAGAGGTAGTTATATCCTATCTCGCTGATCCTGTGAACGGCTTCATGTGGTTTCTACCCAGGGCATCGGGATCGCATTGTCTTGGTGTTCCTGGTAAGGAATCAGGTTGCCTATCCGGTCTTTTGAAACCGGATTCTCTGGGCAATCGCTCTACGGCCTTCGTGTTGCGTTTCATCCATCTATGTTCCTCTTTAAGAGCCGGTTCGGTAGAGGTTCGAGTGCTGTGTATGGCGGATCCATTTTTGTGCTTCTGAATCTTATATCAGATCGTCAACAACGATATTTTTTTGTTTCTCTTTGCCATAGACATTGCCAAAATGTGGATCCTAAAAATCCACACTAGTTATTTGGTAATGAATATATGTAAAAGATTAGGGAATAAGAACTAAATAGGCAACGATATCATTAGAACATAACGATGTAATCAAACTTACTTTGACGAAAATTGACTTTTATGTATTGATGTTTAACACAAAAGGGGTTTACAAGGTACCAATGAACAATATCGACTAAGCTTGAAATTGTGAGCTAAATAGAGAATTGAGGTCGAAGTGGATGGTGATAATTTCTAGGTCTCAGAATATGCCCCCCTCTTCTCTCCCACGTTCAACATTGTTACCGGGAAAAAAAAATGGATTCAGCTAAGTGAACCTTTTCAACCGTAGGGGTGAAAAAAACACAAATGTAAAAATCTAAACTGAACCCCGAAAATCTAAAATGTATCAATCCAAAGATGAGTCCGCACCAAACTAAATTTGACATAAATATTCAAAACCAAAACAATTCAAAATTTTCAATACCCTTAGAAAATACAATACCAAACATGACCAACCCCGAATAAGTATTCAAAAACACTCAAAATCTCAATGAATTCATACTATAAATATATGAATAATTGATTATAACATTCAGTCTAATAAATACTAGATTTTGACATGCACTTTTAGAGCTTCGAGATATTTTGTGTTACAAAAATTTAATAAAAATGCATCAAATATTTTGTAAGAGATGTTAAAATGGATCAGTCTCATTTAAGATCCCCAAACTTCAAACTCCGTTCATACCCCTTTTATTTTAGTTTTATTTAAAGTTGCATATTAAATCTATGATAAATACTTTGGCTAATTTAGAGCCGTTTAAACTTAGGTAAAGCATTTTTAATATATTGTATGAATTTATATATCAATCAAAATATATATTTTTAATAAAATTAGGTAAAGCAGTCTATATAAACAAATATGGTCAATCAAAATTGCACAAGATAAAAGAATCAAAAACAGTTACATTAATTATGAATAATATATGAATATGGTCAATATAAACAAAGCAGTCAGATACTTTTATTATTGAAATATAAAATAAACCAGTTATTATATTTAATAATAAAAACTATATGCACTTTCAAAATAGCATTTGTAGATCGATCATTCATATTGATAGCATCTTTTCAACAGTGTGGTACACAATTATGAATTAAAAAATCTTAACTTTTAGAGATTAAAGATTTAATTGATAAATATTAGTTAATTAATATCACAAATTTAATAAAAATTTGTACATGATTTTACTATTATTACATAATTTATTAGATACTTAAAAGGTATATTTTAGTAAAAATGAAATATATATTTATATTTTAAATAATTACGAAATTAATTAAATATTTAAAAGGTTTCTTTAAGTGAAAAACGAAATAAACATTTATATTTTAAATAAATACTAAAGTAATTACATATTTTAAAATGTTTGCTTTATTGAAAAATGAAATATATATTTATATGGTAAATAAAAAGATATGACGATTTAGTTCAGATGCAATTCAGAGAAAATATATGAATATCTATTTGATTTTTATAGTAATTAAAATAATTCAAATATGTATACAAAAATTCATTTAATTAATTTTAGTAAGGAATAGTCCAAATAAAAAAATTACACATGAGATAAGCCATGACTTCTCTTCAAATAGAGTAGACTAGATGTGTATTTCAGAATAAACCAACACTTTTGATATAAATGTGTATTTTGGTTGTGTATCTACATTTAAATTACAAAGAAAACATTATATCTGTACAAATTATTATATGCTAAATGTTCCAATGGAAATAATTTCGACTACAAAAAAAATATAATAGGTTCTAGAATGATAAGCACATATAGGCGATATCAAACAAGTAATAAAAGGGGAATAAGAGCATCAGGGAGGACGTCCACATCAGCTTGGAAAATCGTCCAATAGAGAAGTTGCTTTTTGCCACGTCAGCAAATTATGGGTCCCACTTGGGAAAAAAATGTTTTATCATGGGCTCTGCGTCGACACTTGAGAAGGCCCAATTGGTCTGTGTTTTAATGAATGTAACAAATGGATTTTGTGAGACTAATTGAAAAGGTCGTTTATGTTTACGACGTCGTAGAAGTTAACCTAGGGTTTCCTGCATCCCTTCAGACAGATCTGGAAACTCACCTTTCTCCTTTGTCTTTTCGTTATCTGATTATCTCCGGCGAACTCTTCATTTTCCCGTATTTAATCACTTCATCATAAATGGTCACGATTCGTTACATCTCTGTGAACCCTACTTATATAGCATTCGGTCTCCATTCCCATCTCCTAATCTCAGTGAGATCAGCTCTAATTCTAACTGGTCTCTTTAAAAACAATAAAAATCTAACCTTTTTTCATTTTCTCGGAAAAAAGCAATCTTTCTGAAATGGGTCTCAAGGGTTTCGCTGAAGGAGGGATCGCGTCGATCGTAGTGGGCTGTTCGACCCACCCGCTTGATCTAATCAAGGTTCGAATGCAGCTCCAAGGCGAATCAGCCTCGATTCAGACAAATCTCCGACCAGCTCTTGCTTTCCAGACTTCCTCCGCCGTTCACGCGCCTTCGCCTCCTCCGCGCGTGGGTATAATCACCATCGGATCTCGCATTATCAGACAAGAAGGCACGCACGCTCTCTTCTCCGGCGTCTCCGCCACCGTTCTCCGCCAGACTCTCTACTCGATGACTCTTATGGGTCTATACGACATCCTGAAAACCAAATGGACCGACCCGGAAACCAAAACCATACCGACGGCGGCGCCGATACCTCCTTCGATGAACCCGGCGGATGTTGCCATGGTGCGCGTGCAAGCCGACGGGAGGCTCCCGGTGGTCGACCGTAGGAACTACAAGAGCGTTTTGGACGCCATCGCGCAGATGGTTCGCGGCGAAGGCGTCACGTTGCTGTGGAGAGGTTCGTCGATGACGATAAACAGAGCGATGCTTGTGACGGCGTCGCAGCTGGCTACGTACGACTCGGTGAAAGAGACGATTTTGGAGAAAGGGTTGATGAGAGACGGGCTCGGGACTCACGTGACGTCGAGCTTCGCGGCGGGGTTTGTGGCTTCGGTCGCGTCGAACCCAGTGGATGTGATCAAGACGAGAGTGATGAATATGAAGGTGGAGGCGGGGAAAACGGCACCGTATAAGGGAGCGGTTGATTGCGCTTTGAAGACAGTGAGAGCTGAAGGGATCATGGCTTTATACAAGGGGTTTTTGCCGACGGTGTCGAGACAAGCACCATTCACGATGTTTATGCCGGTGGTGTTAATATGTTTTCATTCTATGTTTTCTATTTTGAGTGAAAATTCAAGTAGATAGATTTCTCATCTAGGTAACGCATCATTTTAAAAGTTCTGATCTTTGAATCCAATTTAATCATCTGCCGACAAAACTTTGTCTCTTTTACTCAGACTATCACTTATGGTTGATGATTATGCCGGTGGTGTTAATATGTTCTCATTCTATGTTTTCTATTTTGAGTGTAAATTCAAGTAGATAGATTTCTCATCTGGGTAACGCATCATTTTGAAAGTTCTGATCTTTGAATCCAATTTAATCATCTGCCGACAAAACTTTGTCTCTTTTACTCAGACTATCACTTATGGTTTCATTTAATTACCGATTCTAAGTTCTCCCCTACATACTTCATATAGCAGACCAGAGCAGTGCATCTCTTATCAAGTCAAGGCTTTATTGAACTGTCACAGATTTCAACCAATCATCGACAATGTCTTCCTCTGCTGCTACCGTTGCTCAAAAATCTGTTTCCTCCTCAACCTTTGACGATCTCAGCCTTGGTCTGACTCCTCAGGTGGTTGCTGACCGGATCCTCTGCTTTTGGGGTTGAAGGATTGAAGAAAAATGGTCAATTTGTGGGTATCACCATCTTCCTGCTAGATGAAAAGGTTTCAACATTCCTCTCTTAACCTTTAAAGATTATCAAAAATATTTAAGTAAATTTACAAATTAACAGATAATAAAGCCTTACTTGGATTCAGTGAAGGGATCTGTATTTGCATATCGGGAAAACAAGGCTCTGTTTTACCTCAATCAAAGATGCATATTCAGATAATAACACTGCGTTCACTTAGAACAATTTAGGACCTTATCTCTCCACGTTTGATTGCAAGTTTGATAAAAGAGATTCATCAAAAGTTTGTAGTTTTCTTTGCAGTGTAACATGTTCATTAATTATATTTTTGTGTGGTGGTCTGACAATAGTGTTGTTCTCATTAACATATTGTTTTGGTCTGTCGGTTTTATTTTAGGTGTAAAACCTCGACTGATGGAGGCTAAGATCGAGATGTTGAGATTTACTCTGGTGAATCAACCGGAGTTTCAGTGAGTTATCACATACTTTATTGAATGAACACGTACATCTATGAATCCTTGAGTAAAATAAGTTATGATTTTGTTGGGTTTCCTTAGATAGAAGAAAGATTAGGGTTAGCATGCTTTTTGGATCTCCGTAGTTTGTCAAAAATACGATCTGTGATAACGACTGAATCAGTGAATCATTCTGTACTACCTGATAGAGGCTGTTCCAAGAATGCAGCTCTGCCATCTGCATCACAAGAGACTTGTGGTAGACTAGATGTGGAAGGCATGGACCTTCAAAGAACTACTTCTAGAGAACTAGGAAACTCATTGCAGGTTGTGATATTTCCTTTATTTTAAGTATAGTAGAAGGTTCATGGATATATGATATATCTATATCCTTTGTAGGTAGTGATAAATAAAGTCGTACACAAATAAATTTAAACATTGTAATTTGCAGAATTTTAAGTGTTTTATGTGAAAACTAACAGTTTCTAACATGCATATTAAGATTTTATTGGTTGATCGAAAATTATTTCTAATAAAAGCCTTTTTCTGCTTTAGCCTGTCCCAAAAGAAGTTATAATAGTTGAGCTATTTTTGCCACTAAATGTACGCATTCAAATTTAAAATCACGTACTTGCAAGTTTTGCATTTTTAGGCCCGAAATAGCCATGACCTTCATCATTCTCTTGCCTATTAAATCACAAACTTAGACTACGAAGCTGCAAAAAAATAAAGCCTCAAAGAAAATCTAACATAATACCCCACCATAAATTCTTAAAAATTTCAAATATTCACATGCAAAAGACCAATTCAGAACACACCATCTCCTCATCCTTAATATAAAGCAACAACATCCTCGCAGTGTGCGTAAGTGAACACAACATCATGTACACAAAATTAGCCAATACAGCAACAACGTCCCCGACAGAAGAAGTGAGGGAAATGCGAGAATAATAATAATGCAGTTTGTAGGTTTGCAACTCAGATTGTAGGGCAGGATCAAACCGTAGGAGTTAGAATTCTTAAACCGTTTTTGTATATAAATTATTTTCAGAAACACACAAAACGTCTATGCAATGTGTTTAATCAGATTTAAGTTAAGAGTTCTTCAGAATTTTTGATTAAAAACCTAATTCCAGACCTCAGACAGTGATAATTTTTGTATATATCTACCATTTATAAATTTTATAAAGCTTTTAAATTGGGTTTGAAGTCCTCACTAATACATGTTTTCGAGAGGTCATTCAAGACCATGTTTGAGCAAGTATCTCAGCCTTGCATAAAGGGATGACCGAGCACACAAACACTACCCAACAAACATTAAAAAAAAGCTAGAACATCAAATAATAATATTAATATTCAAAATTATTTCCAAAAAATCTGATTAATTGAATAATTAAAATAAAAACTGTAAAATTAATATTACATCAACAACGGTAAGAAAGTAAACCTTCTATAAATTTTTTCTATAAATTTACAACTAATAATATTTCAAATCATAAAGCAAAATTTTCTTTCTATCACAAACAAACTTAAAAAAACACAGAAATTAAATAGCAACAATAAATTTTAAATTTAAATTTTGGTTAAAACGATAAATTGAAGATAACAAATAAAGAACCGGTATACAAGTCGGTGGTACTTTCTTTTAAAGACAAGTACAAAAATGAAACTTAATAATTTTAAAACCAATCAAAAGTTATACAGTACTAATTATAAGCTTTACAATTGTATTACATAAAAATAAATAACCAATATTAAGAATATATATAGATCTTAACTTATAATTTAGTTAACTTTTTATTAATCTTACTAATATCCTACATAAAACTCCAATAAAACACAACAAATTGTTTCAAATAGTTTTAAATTTGAATTTATGTTTATAATTCTATAACAAGTTTCAGTGCATATCATATTTGTTCGTTTTTAAAATATAAATATAAAAATTAAACTAATATTATAGGAAAAATCCGGGCGTAGCCCGGAAAACCCCCTAGTAAATTTAAAAACAGATGCTCTGGATACAGAATATCCAAATCAAATTGTATCAATGGTTACTTTCCGATAAAAGTAACAGAAATGACACATATTTAATGAGTTTCTTGGTTATTTTAGGGGAAATTCTCAAAAATACCCCATTTATAGTATCACTTTTCATATTTACACTAACCACTTTTACCCTCATTAAAAAGGGTAAAAAACACTTATACCTCTAGAATTAACTAATCTAGACTTAGGGTTTAGACTGGAGGGATGAGGTATGGTTTTTGGAATGCGAAATTTAAGATTCTAATAAATATATAAATAAATACTTTAAAAAATATCAAAAAATTTTAAAATAATTAAAAACATAATTTTCGATTTTCAAAAAGAAATTTTTGAAAAATAAAATTCAAAATTCTTTTTTATAAAAAAAGTTTGAATCGAAAACATAAAAAAAAATATTTTTTTACTTTTTTTATTTTTTTTTTAATTTAAATAAAGATTTATTATATATATATAGAAAATAAGGGTATAAGAATATTTTGCCACTTAATGAAGAATGTATTTTTGAAAATGTCCATTTAGTGGTGGTAAAGATGAAAAGTGGTACCATGAAAGTGGTAAACAAAAATAAGGGGAAAATGTTATGTTTAGCACCACTAAAGGGATATTTTCAAAATTATCTTCTTCATTAAGTGGCAAAAGATTTTTATACCCTTGTTATCTATATATATAATAAATTATTATTTAAATGAATTAAAAATAAATAAATATTTTTTTTTTAATTATACTTTTTCAATTCGAACTTGTTTATAAATTTTTTTTGATTTTTTTTTGAAATTTTTGTTTTTATTTTTTATAATTTCTTTTTGAAAATCGAAAATTATGTTTGAAACTATTTTTTAAGTTTTTTTTTTTACAATTTTAAGTATTTATTTATTAATTTATTGGAATCCTAAATTTCATATTCCAATAACCTTTTCCCACCCCTCAACTCTAAACCCTAAGTTTGGATTAGTTAACCCTAGGGGTATAAGTGTCTTTTACCTTTCATTAAAAGTGAGGGTAAAAGTTGTTAGTGTAAACATGAAAATTAATACTATGAATGTGGTATTTGTGGTAATTTCTCTTGTTTAAGTTATTTCGAATAATTTTGGATAATTTAGATATAAAATACACAAACCAAATTGGATAGCTTGGTCATTTTGGTTAAAAATATTTGAACCTGAATTGGACATAATGGGTATCCAAAAAAATCCAAGTTCTTTTGCATGAGAATCGTATCCACCTAGTTCATGAGGATCCAACTCAAACCTAACCCTAATTTTTATAATGCTTAAATAGGACTATTTTTAAAATCCAAAAAATCAATACCCGAAAGAGCCGATCATAATCGAATGGATACCTGCATATACAATAGCGTGCTTATTTCAAATTAAATACACATTAAAATTATAAATATTTATATATATATACATATATATCTCTTCAAAATGCACAATTTGTATTTTTCAATAAACACTTTATATATAATATTTTTCTTAATTACATATTTAATCATATGTAATTTTTTGATTATTTGATTTATTTATTTTTAATTTCATTTCATTTTTTAATTAGTTCTTAGCTTCGTTATTATTTTGACTATTTTTTTATAATCAGATGAAATCAATGTCAAAATATCCGAGTCGAATATACCGTCAAATCAGTAAACCAGTGACCGTGAAATATATAAAATTTAGTTTAATATTAGGGGAAATTTTATGTTTACCACTTTCAAGGTACCACTTTTCATCTTTAACACCACTTAAGAGACATTTTCAAAAATACCTTGTTCATTAAGTGACAAAAGACTCTTATGCCCTTGTTATCTATATATATATATATAATAAATCATTATTTAACTAAATAAAAATAAAATAAAAAATAATTTTTTTTTTATGTTTTCGAATTATACTTTTTCAAATTCGAACTTTTTTATAAAAAAATTTTTGAATTTTTTTTCGAAATTTTTTTTATTCTTTTTGTCAAAATTTCTTTTTGAAAATCGAAAATTATGTTTGAAACTATTTTTTAATATATTTTTAATATTTTTTAAGTATTTATTTATATATTTATTAGAATCTTGAATTTCACATTCCAAAAACCCTACCCCACCCCTCAGCTCTAAACTCTAAGGCTAGAATAGTTAACCATAGGGTTATAAATGTCTTTTACCCTTCATTAAAAGTGAAGATAAAAGTAATTAGTGTAAACATGAAAAGTGGTACTATGAATGTGGTATTTGTGGCAATTTCCCTTAGTATTAATCAAAATGTTTACTAAAAATACACTAATCCCCGGAAAACATGTCATCAATATGTTATCATGGATTACCTGATAAAAACTCAGAAAACCTAATAATATTTTGATTAAAGTTGAATTAAATTTCTAATGAATACCTAGTTGTTTAACACTGAATAAATTCTGATAAAAAAAACATGAATAAATTTGATTTGTGATTCTTTAGATTTTAATGAAACTTATATAATTAAAAGATAATTATGATATAGAGAACTAAAATTATTTAAATTAATATTGATTATTAATTTTTTAGAAGTTTAATATTTTGTTTTGGTTTATTCTGGATGTTAATTTAATATTATAATAATTTTATTTAATTATTTATATCTGAATTTATCTTAGTTTTTTTTTAAAGTTAGTCAACTCGAAAATTAAACCCGAAATTAAAATCTATAATTTAAATATTTAATTATTTTTATGGGAATTAATTTTTTTTTTTTTTTTTTTAAAATGTTAAGAAATGGGAATTAATATTCAATGCACGCAGCGATAAAACTTATCGTCTTTTTCGTTGTAGCCGTTGATTTCGACATTTCAATTTTCAATCGCCTTCACAAAGCTTATAGGCTTGAGCTTTGTCAAGATTCATATTTCAACCATTTCTTCAACAAAACCTGACATCATCTCCGTCCCGAACTAACCCTCTTCTTGTCGACTAAAAACAAATGAATCTCCCGATAAGAGAGTGATTGCCCCAAGTCTGATCATATTAAGATCCAGATTTTGATGAGAAAATATATTTTTTAACGCTGATTTATTATGATATTACAATTATGAGAAATATTACATAGACGATTCGACAACTGACAATACTACCTGCCTTATGAGGATCTACGCCTAACTACATCACCTGAACCGTTCTGTGAAGATTCACGCGTGGCCGGATTTACTTGCACCATGTTGAAGATCTCTTGTAAGCCTGACGAGAAAATATTATTAAGCAGAAAATTGGCAAGGTCATATAGTAATCAAGTTAGTAAAATTAAAAATTCACAGAAAAGGAAACAAAAAATTTTGATTTCAATTGGCAAAATAAACTGATGAAAATTCAAACTTTAATATTTGAATCAAAATAGCATCATAGCAAAGATATATTACTCGAACAGAAACAAAAAGTGAAACTATAATTTACAGACCTACTGAAAGAAGAAGAAGAATCAACTTCTCTCTCATATTTCATGAGAAGTGGGTCATGCAAATTTTGGGTCTGAGGCTTGCTGATGGAGAGAAGATTCCTTCTCTTGGTTTTATTTATGGCGAGCTCTTAGTGGCTAAGAATTCTATCAAAGAAACTACTGACCATTTGGAGAAGAACTACCAGCCTATTTTTAAGATCATTGATGAGAAGATGAAAGGTTGGTTGGATTCTCCTTTGCATATGGCTGCTTACTTCCTCAATCCATTCTACTTCTACAAAGACCCCAATATTCAGTGTGACTTGGAGGTTATAGACGGATCCATCACGTGTGTAGAGACATTCTATCATGGTGATTTTGAAAAGCAAGGTTTAGTTGTCAATCATGAAGTTAATCTATACAAGAACAGAAATGGCTCTTTTGGTAGAAACTTGGCAATGACAGGCTGTGAGAAGAAGGAAAACTTTGACCCCAGTTTATTTTTCATCTTACTATCTTCGTTTAAAAAGAATATTTTGCATAAGATGACTTTGATGATCTCCCATTCAACTTGTTTAACCTTAGGGAATTGGTGGTCGACGTATGGATGTGGTACACCACATCTGCAGAAGTTAGCAAAAAGGATCCTTGCTTGGACATCTAGTTCCTCTGGCTGTGAAAGAAACTGGAGCAGCTTTGAAGCGGTTAGTGTATTAGTTACTTCTTCACAGTATGTTTCTAGACTGATTTATATCTAGCTAAATGTCACTTTTTTGTTATAGATACACAAAAAAAGGCTAGATGTGAATAGGCTAAACAGTCTAGTCTATGTCCAATTAAATGCAAGATTGTTTAACAAACACCAAAAGATAAGAGAAAACAATGTTGATGTCATCTTCGATGATGGTAATGAAGACACTGTTGGAGATTGGCTTGTGGAGCATGTAGAAGAAATGGACAGTGATGTTAATTTTGTGCTTACCACCCAAGCCCCAAGAGTAAGAGATCTATATGATGATGATTTTGAATCAGAAGATGAAGATATTGTGGACATGAAGTTTGAATCTGATGTCTTCCAAGAAGATCCTATCTTTCATGATTCTCAGCCTCTTCAGTAGTAGAGTAAAACTTGATTTCCTGTCTGTCTTTAGCTTTTCTAACTCAGATTTTAACTATCTCATCTTTTTTATCTTCAGTTTCAGGCAAGTATGAGGCTGTAACTTCTAACGCATCAACTCCACTACAAGATCGAGCCAATATATTTGTTTGATTATTGAAGAACAGAGGATTGAAAGTGCAATCCTAAATTTCTTTTGGTTGTTCTCAAATCAAAATTTTTTATTTTCTGTCTCTTGTAAGTGGATTATATTTTGTAATGGATGTGAACTAAAAGAAGTACAATTATATTTTGTGATCTAATTAGTTTGTATTTAATTATTTATAAATCTATGAATTTTAGTATTAATAATGTGTCTTTTATAAACATGTAGTATACAAAAATTTTGTATTATACGTATAAAATGTGGTATTATACATATAAAAGTATAAAAAATTCCTCCCCGTATAATCTCCGATTTTTTTCCGATTTTTCAATAAATCGCTAGACCTGTATATGTTGCACGCGTAGCGTCTAGCGAGTTTCCGAACAAGGAGTAAAAGTAAAGGTTTCAAAATATGTGTATTAGACAATTAGGATTAGAATGGAATGCAGACCAAAAAAATGCAGAACAAATACAGATCAAGCAGATTATGCAGAACATATGCATATCTAACTGGTTAAACTAATTTATGAATCAGTATACTTGACTAATTGTTAAAATTTATTTGCAAGCTAAATATTCTAAACAATATATATATATATATATATATATATATATATTTGTGAAATTTTAGAGAACTTTTTTTTTTAAAAGCAAATATATATCATGTTATACGTTTTATTTAAAAAAATAATCTTAAAAATTATATAAAAACACAAAAACTTAATACTCAAGATTTTTGAATTTGTGAAAGTTGAAGATGAAAGAATGTAATATTAGTTAAAAAATACATTAATTTTTGAATTGTTTTTGATAACTGTAGATATGTGAGACAACTATAAAATATAGAATAACTATACGCAAGATAAAAAACTGCATATATTTTAATATATATAAAAGAAACAAAAATATATGTTTACTATTTCATTATTTAAAAAATACTAATTGGTAAAATTAAGGTATTAGTATATGTAAATATTATATGATTGTTAATTAAAGGCATGAATTTAATAAACTAATTTACATAAAATAAAAATTAATTGATTGTAACATAAAAAGCATGTATGTGTAATACTATATTTGTATAAAATTGGTAGTTTTTCTACTAGAATTATTGAATACAATTTTTTGTGTTTTAAAGATGATAAAATTTTCATAATTCATTGAAGAAAAAAAAATTACCTTGATTTCTAATTTTTAATGCATATTGATATATGAGAAACCTGAAAAATATATAGAAACAATTAATCAATGCATGGGCTTCCTTTTTTTAATAATACAGTTTTGTCTATAAATTAAATTCTTTTCATTTTTTTACATTCACAAGTTAAAAAATCTCCCTAACAATTACGTTATGTAGTTTTTCTATAATACAGTTTTTGTATTCAAGTAAGTTTTTGTCTATAAACAAGTAAGTTTTTAATAATACTGTTTCGTCTATAATACAGTTTTTGTATTAAAAAGTAGGAAGCCCATGCATTGGCCTCTGCCCATCGCCAGATACCTTTCCCCTCTTAATTGCTGGACAAAATAAATTACACAAAAAAAGTTCTGCATGCAGTTTATATATATTTTTTACTATTTATCTCTTAATTGCCCATCGCCAGTTACCTTTCCCCTCTTAATTACAGGACAAACCAAATTACACAGAAAAAAGTTCTGCATACAGTTTATATAGTTTTGTCTATAATATTAAAAAGTAGGAAGCCAATGGGAAGCCATGCATTGGCCTCTGCCTAGGCCTGGGCAATCGGGTGACCATTCGGGTTCGGATCGGTTCTAATCGGGTTTCGGTTTTTCGGGTTTACAAAAATCAGCCCCAATCGGATATTATAAAAGTTCAGTTCGGTCTCGGTTTGGGTTTTGTCGGGTTCGGGTCGGATTCTGTAGCACATCCTAAACCCGGTTAAACCCATTTAATTTTCGGGTTCGGTTCTAAACCGGGTTCGGTTCTAAACCGGGTTTCGGTTATCCAAACTACTCATACTATCCGAAATACCTATTATTACCCGAAAATATGAACCTGTTATCTTGTTTCATGAAACACTTATAGACTCTTGATTGCTAAAATATAAATATAATACAAAGGACACAAACTGAAACACACTTCGAAAACTCAATCAAAACATGCATTACACAAACACAACTATCTCAAAATGGGGACGAAGACTAGAACAAATACTCAACGGAACAGTTGCAATAGTGAAAATAAAACATAAAAGAACTTTTATTAAACTTCAAAAGAAAGCAAACTTGTTCATAATGAACCTTAAAAGCACATCTCTAATGAGATCAAAGTTGAAATAAAAAGCAAAGCCAACACCAAAACAGAAACAAAAAGACTTCCAAATTCCAAAGCAATCCTCATTACTTATGTTCTTCCGTTGCAAGTGAATTTTTTGGTTTTTTTTTAGAGTGCTTAGCTGACTTGAGGATTTACTTGTGATGCAGGTTTCATCAGTGGCTTCAGAAAGTGCTTTTAGCACAAGTGTCAGAATCTTGGAACCATATAGGAGCTGTTTAACCCATTACTTGATTGAGGTTCTGATGTGCAGTGAGCAGTGGCTGAAAGCTGCATCGCAAATAAATCCCTCGCCATCTCTGCTAGCACAGGAAACTTGATTTTGTGGACCTTCCACCAACCGAGTATGTCAAACTTGAATCCCATCATAAGCTTTTGATTCTCAACAGGTTCCTTTAAGTACATCTCCAGCTCATCCCTTGGCTCATTTCCTGAATCAGCAACAAGATTCTTGTACTCGGAGTCCATTCTCAAAAACCCAAAGTCTTCAACAACCAACTTTAGCCTGTCCAAATGATCCTGACTCTCCTGACCAGCCACAGTCTCAGTCTGCTTCGCCTGACATGATTCACTATTAGCCCCTTTTAACCGGCTAGCATACTCGTTGAACATGCTTGTAAGGAGATCAAGCACAGAGTCACTCATTTCTTTGGCTTCTATACTGTCTTTTCCATACAGTGTCTCAAAACAGAAGCTTGGGTAAGTCATCTTCTTCCTGGGATCGATTATTGCTGCGAGAATCAACATCCTGTTCACATTCTTCATGCCATCCCAATACTTCAAGAACTTCTGCAACATGTCTTCAGCTTTCAACTTCAAATCCAGGTCTAAGTTGCAAGCCAATGCATTGAGATTCCTCTCAATTGTCACAATCTCACCATAGCATTTGTAGGAGTTCACCTTTGAGGAAGCTGAGACAACTAAAGTGCTATTATAAAAGATGACCAGGAACCTCCTTAGCTTCTCCACAGCATTCCAGTCACTAAGACCAGGCGGTCCACACCTCTTAACACCATTTTCTACTTCTAAAAAGTAGTCATTGTACAGTCTATCCTCTGCTTCCATCCTATCAAACGCCACTCTGAACTGCAAGGCTCTTGATAACATGAGAAAGGTTGAATTCCACCTAGTCTTAACATCCATCGGGAGACTTCCTCGTGTCATCTTTCCAGTAGTAACCCTTTGGTCAAAGGCGTTTAACCTATTGGTAGAAGACCGGACATACTGGACTGCATTGCGGATTGCCAACACATTTTCTCCTAAATCACCTAGACCCTCCCTAGCTATCAAGTTGATAATGTGTGCACAACACCTCATATGAAGAAAGTTACCATCTAAGACCAAAGCATCAGGCGAGACTGACCTAAACTGACTATGGAAACGCCTAAGAGCAGAGGTGTTAGCAGTGGCATTGTCTACCGTAATGCAAAACAGTTTCTCAATTCCCCAGTCAGCTAAGCACTCTAAAAGAACTGTGGAAATCGTCTGACCTTTATGATCCATGACCAGTTTGAAACCAAGGATGATCTTCTTCAGCTGCCAAGTCGGGTCAACAAAATATGCAGTTACAACCATGTAACTTGCACCTGCAAATTTTTTTAAAAAACAATGCTATTAGTATAAATAAAAAATGAGATTGTTTTCACTTTTCAGAAAAGAAAGAACCTTACCTGTCACTTGAGAAACCCAAATGTCAGTAGTGAGGGAAACTCTTTGTTTGTTAGTGTGCAAATAATTCTTCAATGCCTCTTTCTTCTTCAGAATCATCTCCACAATGTCTCTAGTGGCAGTCCGCCTTGAATGAGGTTTGTAAAGGTTCACCTTCACGCAAATAAAAAAAAACATTAGTTTCATAAATCAGAGAAATAATGTACAATTCAACGCTTTACCTTATTGCAGAAATACTTCCATCTTGTACTGTCTACGAAAGACAGAGGTAACTCAGTTAACACCAATAGCTCATTCGTAGCTTCTCTGACAACTTTCTCAGGTACCTTTGATGGCTTCAAACTCCATTCATCATCGATGGAAGTTTGACAATTTCCTTTGCTGATTAATTGCGCCTGGTACTCTCTGCAGATGAGCAGGTGCTTCTGGAGATTGGAAGTTCCTGATTTTGTTGCACATGAAAACACCTTTTGGCAGTAGTGGCAAATGCACCTGTCACGGCTCTGCTTTGTCCTGGTGTAATGATTCCAGACATCTGATCTTGGCACAACAACTTTTTTCACCTTTTTTGCCTCAGGACTTTCTTTGCAAGGTGTACATGTATCCTTCCTCTTTCCACACCTATCTGGTGTTTCAAAGTTCTCGTATTCAACTTCATCTTGCTTGTCAGCTCCACTGTTTGTGTTCTTGAATGTTGATGAAGCCATTTGCTAAGAAGTAACAGACAATAGTAAGATTAAACAAAACAAAACAGACAAAACAACTAAAGATTAAACACATTTTAGAACATGAAAAAACAGAACATCAACATCATCACATAGACATGAACAAAAGTAAAAAAAAAACAATCATCTTTAAGCAACAATCAAGATAAATAAAACGTCACTTTTTATAGGAAAATAAAACAACTGCAGACGATATACAAGTCAAATATACAGTATGCTTTTGTTACAAGCACACCACAAATGAAACTAAAAAACAACCTTAATTCAAGTGGACAAGAATAAACACATACGGGCTTGTCTCAGACTCTCAGTTTCAGTACAAAGATTCATAGAAAAAACATCATTAAACATGAACATCATCTAGAACAGAACAGAACTCTATGAATTAAGAACATAAGACGCCGTTCTGTTCATAAAAACAACTAGCTGAATAGGAAACCGACAAACCCGACAAATCCGAATGGCCTAGAAACCCCAGAACATGTAGCCATTACTCGATTGCAGAGAAAAGGAGGAAGAGTATCTCACCTCTTAATGAAATCGTCGAAGGAGGACGAGAGGAGTTTTGGTGCTTTGTACCTCGGTGAAGAGCACAACTTATATAAGAAAGGAGATTCAAGGGTTTGCGAATCACGGAACCGATTGGAACAGAAATCAGAGAGGATATGTTTAGGAAAGAGGATCATGATTTAGGGAAATCTCAATATTGAGGAATAATGATCAAATCGTAACAGGATCGTAACAGGATCAAAAGAAATCGAAAAGGGGAAATAATGGAAACCTAGACATATATCACTCGATGCTCGGGTATCCATTTACCCGATCGGGTTGGTGCTTTTTACCCGACCCGACCCGTAACCCATTATACCAAAAATATGTGACCATTCGGGTATTTCTCAAGTTCCGAACAAACCCGACCCGAACCAGTTTTATCGGACCGGGTTCGGTTCGGTTGATCGGGTTCGGTTTTAATGCCCTGGCCTACCTCTGCCCATCGCCAGGTACCTTTCTCCTCTTAATTGCAGGACAAACCAAATTACACAGAAAAAAAGTTATGCATACAATTTTTTTTTTGTTATTATTTATCTCTTAATTGCCCATCAGCAGGTACATTTCCCCTCTTAATTGCAGGACAAGCCAAATTACACAGAAAAAAGTCCTGCATACAGTTTATATAGTTTTGTCTATAATACAGTTTTTGTATTAAAAAGTAGGAAGCCCATGAATTGGCCTCTGCCCATCGCGAAGTACATTTCTCCTCTTAATTGCAGGACAAACCAAATTACACAGAAAAAAGTTCTGCATACAGTTTGGCTTCGAATGGCATGCATATAAAAATGCAGATCAAATCCAAAATGCAGATCAAGCAGAACAAATGTAGATCATGTAGATCAAGCAGAACAAACGCATATCAAACTTATTTAATTAATTATTGTAGTTAAATAAATGTTATTTTTAATAAAAAATAAATATTTAAACAAATACAAGTTATTATAAATAAGTACTAAATATCATGACAAAATACAATAATATCATCATTTTAATAAATATAGTGAAATTGTAAATTATATGAAAATTCATCACAATTACAATAACTATACAAAATATTCTTGTTTTGCTCTTATTTTTTGAATCTTTTTTCGATTTTGGTTTTTTAAATGCATACATGTATATGTAAGAACAAAAAATATATTTGATATTTTATTTATAGGGGGTTTTGCCAAAACTAACCCACAACTTGATTTTAACCCCAAACTTATACCCAAACTTGAATCAAATGCAAAACTAACCTAAAAGCCTAGTGAAATTACTGCTCAGCCCCTTGTGACCAAACAAAAAAACAGAAGCTATTTTTACGAATATAGCCCTAGTAAATCGTCTGAGTCGTCTGAGATGTTGGAAGTCGTCTGGACGACTGAAGTGTAAGTCGTCTGGACCGGTTTATTTTAAAAATAATTTATAAATCTTGTCAAAAAATATTTTGATGCGTGAAAAATAAAAATCAAGTAATTATAAACAGTTTTAAGTGATATAAATTAAGATATGATAAAATTGATTTGTTTTGAAGATAGATGAGTGGAAGTAGTGAATCATGAAATACTTTGGTTTAGGAGTTTGGCAAACATATGTTGTAGTATTGTATGTATTGTTAGGGTTAGATTTTGGAAAACTAAAATGTTTATTTCAAAAATTAGTTTTCACCTATATGTGTTTATTTATGTGTATAGTAAACACTTTTCAAGTTTGATTTGATTTTATGAAGTCTTTAATTAGATAATTAAGTTTAGGGGTTATGTTTAGGGTGTGGACGACTTATATTTCAGTCGTCTGTTGAATAATTTACTCGGACGACGTATATTTTAGTCGTCTGTTGAATAATTTACTCGGACGACGTATATTTTAGTCGTCTGTTGAATAATTTACTCGGACGACGTATATTTTAGTCGTCTGTTGAATAATTTACTCAGTGAAGAAATTAAAACAGACGACTTACATGTAAGTCGTCCAAATGAGTTTAATATTTTTAGCGGGAAATTAAATATTTTTAGCGGGAAACTAAAATAGAAGACTTTCAAGACGACTTACAAGTAAGTCGTCTGGTTTAAATTATTTAAGCGGAAAAATAATTTTTTTGTCTGAGATGTTGGAAGTCGTCTGGACGACTGAAGTGTAAGTCGTCTGGTACCGGTTTATTTTAAAAATAATTTATAAATCTTGTAAGTCGTCCAGGAAGTCGTCTGAGTAAAAAATATTTAATCTAATTGGATTTTTTTGTCTCCCTTTATAAAGAAAAATTTACACATTCTCTCTCCTCCTCTCAAATGGCTGCAACAAAAATGTAATGTTCATCATTCTAAAACTCTCCAACCTCTCTCTAATCTCTTTGACTTGAAAACACCAAACTTTATATGAATTTTTCAGTTTTGTCTCATGTATTTCTTACTAATCTATCTCTTTTACAGGTTTTTAATCAAATGTTACTCATCTTCCACTAATTTACAGGTAAATCTATTAATTTTAGATATGTATTTTTGTGTGTTCTATAAATGTAGATTTATCTAATCTTCCACTCATTTTCTCTATTTTTAACTCATTTGAACGTTTTTGGATATGCAGGTTTTTCAGATCTGGATTTGATAAACCTGCATATCCAAAAACGTTCTAATGGCTTAAAGACAGAAAAAATTAGTGGAATATTAGATAAATCTACCTTTATAGAGCACACAAAAATACATATATAAAATTAATATATCTACCTTTAAATGAGAGGAAGATGAGTACCATCTGAATAAAAATCTGCAAAAAAGATAGATTAGTAAGAAAGACATGAGACAAAACTGAAAAATTCATATAAAGTTTGATGTTTTCAAGTCAAAGAGATTAGAGAGAGGTTGGAGAGCTTTAGAATGATGAACATTACATTTTTGTTGCAGCCATTTGAAAGGAGGAGAGAGAATGTGTAAATTTTTCTTTATAGAGGGAGACAAAAAATCCAATTAGATTAAATATTTTTTACTCAGACGACTTCCTGGACGACTTACAAGATTTATAAATTATTTTTAAAATAAACCGGTACCAGACGACTTACACTTCAGTCGTCCAGACGACTTCCAACATCTCAGACGACTCAGACGATTTACTAGGGCTATATTCGTAAAAATGGCTTCTGTTTTTTTGTTTGGTCACAAGAGGCTAAGCTGTAATTTCACTAGGCTTTTAGGTTAGTTTTGCATTTGATTCAAGTTTGGATATAAGTTTGGAGTTAAAATCAAGTTGTGAGTTAGTTTTGGCAAAAACCCCAAGAAAAAATGAGAGTAACCCCAAGAAAAAATGAGAGAGAGAGATGGTTCGTGAACATAAACAAGACCAATAATCTCTCCTATTAAACAATAACTTGATTAAAACAAAATTAGGAAATAACTGAGGATAAAATATCTCCAATTTGGTTTGACGATTCTTGGGGTTTGGTTGGTTGGCTATCCTACGCTCGCATCATTAACACGGGATATTTTCATTCAAAATAGCTGATCCACATAAATTGTAAAGTTTGGCAAGAAGCAAAAATTTAGCTGTATCTTTTATTAATATACATTTACATGATCTTGACGGCGGTGATTGTTTCCCTGTATGTTGTTCACAACATTTGGCTTTGTGGTGGTTATTTTTTGGAATTTCGCGCAAGCAGAAATCAAGACTTGCAGAGCAAGCGTCTGCGAACTTGTTACTCTTGATCATAGCCGGGAATGATGTCAAGAGTATGACGAAGGCCATGCATATTAATGGAATGGTCTTCATTTTTGGATTAATTAGTAGGTATTGATAATTACTTAGCCTTGAATAAATATTTATTGAGAAATTTGAAACAATTTAGTTGTGGAAAAATGTTATGTTCTGAGGTTTTAAATAGCAAACTGGAATGAGAATGAAGTGGAAATACTGAAGGTGGGAATTGAATCCTTAACATAAGGGAGGATACATATATTGATTTCTATTTTTTATTTACAAAGCATTAATCTTCAAAATAAAGGTACTACTTGTTCAAATGACCGATTCATTAGAAAGTGATTATAAATAGAGATTAGAGATATTGATGAATAGGTGTATTTATAGTTCTTCATGCAAATGCATTCATCTTTGAGAAACATCTCCTCTATAGCCCCTATATGTCTACACTGGATCCAGTCTAATTTTATTTATAATTCATTTATTTTTAACTCGTAAATTAAGACATTTATCAATATACCCTTATGATTTTTAACCTAATCTAATAAAATACAACAGTGATAGTTTTTCTTTTCCTCGTTTCTTCCTTCTTCTCACTCTTTTTTCTCTGCGATTTGTCTCATTCTTCATCTCTTCCTTCTTCTCCTTTCTCTGCAAAATAACATATTTGATTTGTTACAAGTGATAAAAAAAAGAGCTGTTGAAGGTGATGGAAACAACATCAATAGTGATTCTTCTTCTTCTTCTTGCGCTTTAGATCTGTTCAAAATGGTGACGGCTTAACTTATGCGCTTCAGATCTCCTTTTTCTCGCGCTTTAGATCTGCGTTTTTTATATAGAGTGTTTATTGTCTTGAGTTTTTGACTTAAGGTTGTAAAAGAAGATTATGGGTTTTGTATTATTGGGGTTCTTGTTGTTTTCTATAGATCCGAGTTGTTTGTATGATTCATGGTTCTTATTGTTCTTCTCCTCTTTTTCAGAGTATAATTCATATCTGTATTCATTTTCATCTTCAGATCTGAATTCAATAGTACTCATTACTCAATATAACTAGTATAACGTTGTATAACTAATATAACTCGGCATAGTTTACTCACTAGTAGTACACAATATAACTCAATATAACGCAGTATAACCAGTATAATTTAGTACAACCCGTATAACTCAGTATAACTAATTCAGAAGTACAACTCGGTATAACTCAGTACAACTAAGTAAGACTATATCTTGTATAATGCAGTATCCGAAATTTGAAAATTTGAAAATTGAATCTTTTTTTTAAATAATTCAAAAATACAAAAAAGAAAAAACGGATATTCATGTTTCATTAAATCAATCGAGGCATAGGAGATTTGAAAGGTCCATTAAAAAAAACCTTTATTTATATTAAGTAATTATAAATAACTTTTATCTTATAACAATATAGAGTTAAAATATGAAATATATGCAAAAATAACATGTATAACATACTGTAACTAAATTATAAGAAAACTATAAATATACAAACTAAATATATATATATATATATATAAGAAATATATATTTACATATTATTTCGATAAATAAATTCATCTAACAATAAATTGTTACAGAGGTATGAAAAGTGAAAATATTAAATCATATACTTTTTAAGTGAATTGTATTTGGTTAAAAATGAATGAATTTAATGATAAAATCTGTATAATTAATAAGAAAAGAAATAAAGTTGTGAGTAGTATAGTATTCAGCTAAAAGAAAAGAAGAATAATAAAAAGAAAATTATCCCATTGGGCATCTGTGTTTTGTCTGACCACTTTTTCCTTCTTCCTTGCAGTACAGTTTTTCAACACACATAAATGTCCTGTAAGCAGTTTTTTATTATTTTATTTTAGTTCTGCCTATTGAAGGATGAATGAGAAATAAATGCAGATAGAACTGCATTGCTTTTTGTTCTGTTTTTTCTTCTGCTTTTGGTCTGCGTTACATTTTTATATATTTTTTATTATTTTATTTTAGTTCTGCCTATTGAAGGATGAATGAGAAATAAATGCATGCATTGCTTTTTGTTCTGTTTTTCTTCTGCTTTTGGTCTGCGTTACATTTTTATATATTTTTTATTATTTATCTTTGGTTCTGCGTTTCAATTTATGCTGCATTCTTCCTGTAATAGTTCTGTCTCACATTTAAACCCATAGTAAAAGGTGGTCAGGGCAGGATTATCAGGAGACGGGCTAGGGGGGGTGTTTAGTGGGCTTTTTAAGGGAGGGGGGGCACAAAAAAAGCAAAAACCGGTTGCAGAATAGTCAGAATAAGGACCGATATTTGATGGTTTCTTGCACTGTTCGCAAGTTCCACTAACACGTGACGGTCCACGATTGGTTGATTTTTATTTTTTATTTTTTATTCAGACAAAAAATAATAATAATAAGAAACCTATTTGGGTTTCACCGTAAATTATGGTCTTAGATCTATTTGTAGGTCCTCTGACAAATTACATTTTCGTCTTTAATGAAGGGTGTTACTTTGTTTGAAAAACCAGTGGCAATAAAAGTAATATGTCAGAGTAGATTAAGGGTAAAAGATAGAGATGATCATGTATTAATAGAATATATGTGTTAGACAAAAATATTAGTGTATAGTTTTTGTAAAAAAATATTCAACCTATAAAAAATTTGGGTCTAAAGTTGTTTTGTTTCAAAACTATTGATATTTTGTTTTAATAAGTTGAAGTATGTTGTAAAATTCATGAATATACGTTATTCTATATATGTAATTATTTTATTTTATAATTTATAAAATATTTAATAAATGGATTAAGTTATTTTATATTTATTAGTTGTTGTACTAATTTATTAATTATGAATATGAATTTTGTATATATAAATATTATAGAAATATTATTTTTTATTCTTTAAATAAACCGCTACATGCTTCTCTTTATTAGTGTTGCTAAAAAATCATAAACAGCGACTCTTTAGATTCAGAATTAGAGGGTTTGGGTTTCGAGCAATAGGAGTGAGCTTAAGAGGATGAGCCATAGTCAAGGACAGTCCTACAATAGCCTCTTCCATGTTAACTTTCTCTTCTTTGAATCTCCATTCAAATCCCTGCACCATCACCCCTATTGCAGTTCCCATAAAGATATGAGATAGATTTTCTCCAGGACAACCTCTTCTTCCACTACCAAAAGGAATGTACTTAAGTGCTTGCTCTTTTCTCTCATCTTTCCATGTATCTAGAAACCTCTCTGGCTTAAACTCATCAGGATTTTCCCAGTAATTTGGATCTCTCATCAGAGCATAAGCATTAACCATTAGAGATGTTTTCTCTGGTACATAGAACCCTCCTACCATACACCCTTCTTGGGAGAATCTCTCGAAGAGAGGCTCCGGCGGGTGCAGTCTTAGCCCTTCCTTGACCACTGCTTCCAAATAAGGGAGGTTTGGTAAATCTGCTTCTTGAATCAACCTTGTTGTCCCCACCACGGAATCGAGTTCCCCTCTCAGTCTCTCAAGAGTCTTGGGGCTTTTGATGATCTCTGCCAATATCCAAGGTATTGGTATCGCCGGGGTGGTAGTGCCTGCAAATAAAAGATCCTGCAGTTGCAAAACATTTTCTTAAGCATGACAGTTTTATTTCTCAATGAAACCACCTCATGGAAGTAATATTTACCACACAAAACGACTTGATATGGTTCCTAGTGATCTTATACGAGGCATTTTCGTCTCCATAAGCTGCCAACAACACATCCATCAAGTCCGTATTCTCTCCCTGCTTCTCTTCGTGTTCCACAAGAATCTTTTCGAGCAGCTTATTGAAGCTGTTTAAAATAACCTTCAAATCCTTTTTAAACAGTGAGAGAACAAGCTTCTGTAACCATGGGGGCAATAGATTTGCCAGCATAATCGTCTTCGACAAATCATCTAACTCAGTAGCTAATCCCTTAACACTCTCCATCACACCTTCCTCCTCTGGACAACACCTCCCCATGATCAACTTGCAGATGCTGTTGTTAGTGAGCGTAAACGCTTCCTCAAAGATCTCCACGGTCTCTTTATTCACTGCCTTCTCGAACAAGTTATTGTAAAACCTGTCTAGCTCATCAGCACGAATTCTTTGTGACCGCTTGAGAGCCTGAGGTCCTAGAAGGTTGGTGACAAGAACCTTCCGCATGAACTTCCAGTAATCTCCATTTGGAGCAGAGATGAAGCTGAAAGAACCAGCGAAAAGGGAATCTTCGGTCGGAGGGAATCCGCGAGAGGAGATGTTAACGTCGTGTGCCCTAAAGATCTCATAAGCAACTGATGCTGAGGAGACAATGACTATGGGGCAACTGAAGATGCGGAGATAGAGAATAGAACCATACTTGGAGGAGAGTTTCTGTAAAGATCTATGGATTAGAATAGAGAGAAGAATGTGAAGATGACCGATGATGGGTAGAGAAGGAGGGCTAGGAGGCAAAGGAAAGTCCTTTGGCTTCCTCAAGAAGATAGTGTAACAGAGTAGTGAGAAGAAGCATAGGAAGATAAAGATGAAGCATTTCTGAAAGTCAAGGATGATTGCTGTCATCTTTGCTCAAGTCAAAAGAAGAAAAATGATGCAGTTATTTTCAAGATCAAGAAGAATCGGTCTTGCAACAATCTCAGATTAAAGAAGGACCCGTTTTTGAGGTGTAAATAGAGTATTCAGATTGCTGAGAAGACTTTCTTATTGACAAATGTTGCAGCTTACACCATATTCAGACAAGAACTGGAAATATATCTTAAATAGATTTGGACTTAGAATATATTTTAAATAGATTTGGAATGTATCATAAATAGATTTGGAATGTAAATCTAAGAATTGGAAATTATCCTAATTTCCAAATACTCCCCCTCGAGTTAGAGCGTGGAGATCGTAACACCCAACTTGGTGCTTGTCAAGCGCCTTAGTTAGAATATCTGCGAGTTGGTCTTTAGTACGAATGTGAAGAGTGAAGATCAACCTCATCCCAAACACTGTGACAATCTCGTTCTATGTGTTTCTTTCTTTCATGAATTAGCTTAGTGTCAGAAGCTTAAGGGAAAACTCCATCAAACGTATTATGATTCATGACAAACCAAAGCCTCATACAAACGAGAAGCATACACAATAAAATGTACAAAAATTTAAGTTAACAACTATCAACTCTTCAAACGTAAGAAACACTATTTCAACTTTTATGATTTTAATTGTTGTAGGTACTCATATGATTTTCGATATGTTATATGTAATCGGTTTGGTTATTTTTTGGCTCAACAATCAATTTGTTTATCACTTGGGTATATTGGTTTCCATCTATTTCTCTTAATTCAACTATAATATTTTATTCTGAATATACTTCATTTTGATTAAAATTCTTATTTGCAGTTAAAATATTTATTTTCTTAGATATGTAAATATTTTAGTAAGATTATGTATGACGTACTATATATTGTCTTCAGAATTAAATAAAAATAAACTGATGTGTTTATTCAAAACTACATAATTGAATATAACGATAATATTCTGAAGTCTCATGCATATATATTAATTTTAAGTTAACAATTAGTTAATATTTTATTTTTATTTGTTAATATGTTTTGAGTCATCATGTAACTTATATGTATAAAAATAAATAGATTCTTATTATAAAATTATATTTTCTTATTGTAGTTAGATCTTTGATTTTGGATATAAGTTGGATTAGTCGAGTCACTCATGTTGTGAATATATTGAGTTACATATATTCTTTCAAATTCAAACTCAAGTATAATTATTTTTTATTCTAATTAAGTCAAATCAAATTATTTTTATTTCTCGCTGAAATGTGCACGTATTTTCATAATATTTTTCAAAATTATATGATGATTTTTTTAAAAAATATTTGAAAATAAAGAGATATATCAATAGGAAGCTATATTTTTTTGTAAGCTCATGAATGAATAATAATATTTACAATAATTAAAATATTTTATAGCTTCTAAATAATTGTATGCCTTAGATTTATTGAAAGGTAACCTATAAATTGTTTTAAATAATCTTAAAAATAAGAATTCATATTTGCTTGGGTATTTTGATTATAGATATATTAAGTTCCACAAACATAAAGAAAATTTATGGAAGCACCGTAGCCTAGTGGTTAAGGTTTAAAGGCTTCTACATCGAGACTTGGGGTTTGAATCCCAGCTATGCAATTTCTTTCGGAATGCATATTATATGAAGTCAAAGTTTCAATTCCCAGAGAAAATAATTTATTATTAAACAATTATGCAAACTACAGAAGAAAAGCTTACAAGGGATCTTCAACATGGTGCAAATAAATCCGTCCATGCGTGGATCTTCATAGGACGGCTCAGGTGATGCAGTTAGGCATTGATCCTCGTAATGCATGTAGTATTGTCAGTTGTCAAATTGTCAATGTAATATTTCTCATAATTGTAATATCATAATAAATCAGCGTTAAAAAACATAAAGAAAACATAAAATTAAAAAATAACTAAATATTAATAAAAAAAATATTTTTAAAAATGAGAAAATATAATATATATACATGATTAAAAGTATAGGCTATTTAAAAAGATCATGTAATTATTTGATCAAAATATGCTTATCATAAGAAATTATTTTAGGTTCCATTTTTAACATCTCTTAAAAATCACACTAAAATTTTGATTGTTTTTGTGAAATCATATTATATAAGTAAAATATAACTTATAGGTACTTTTTGTTGTAATTGTAAGATATTATAGTCAGCTAAAGATTATGCAAAAACATTTCAATAATAATAATTATAAAATATTTTTAATCAATTAAACATATATCGGTTTAAAAGAAATAATATTTATTTTTTAATATCAAGATTATCTTTGTGAAATTTGTTTTTTTAGGAAATCACATTATATTAAAATATATTTTTGTTTTCATCTAAGAAAAAATAAAGATATAAAGAAAGTGTTTTTTTTATTACTTTGAAAGTATATTTTAAACGGAATATTACTGTTTTGTGAACTTTCCTTTTTAATCAAATCATATTATATATACATATACATATATTTTTGTTTTTATTTTTTTTTTAAACTTTATAAATGTTTCCTATTTTATTATATATGTTATTTGGAAAAATTAAAAAGGAAACTAAATAAAAAATTAATAAATAATAGTATTTAAATTCAATATTCTTAATTCAATCTCGTCAAAAATTAACGTGTGTGAAAGTGACACGTAAGAAAACTGACTTCTCAAATAATATTATTGAAATATTACAATAATTTGATTTAGCCTAAGGTGGTTGAAGGTCTTAAATGGAATCAATATTTTAGTTCAAGACCCGTGAACAGTGAAATTTTTATTAAAAAGAATAAACTAAAACGACTTTGTCCACATCGGTAGTGGTCAACGATCGTAAACAAGAATGTGTTCCGGCTTTGAATTACAACCGAAACATGGGCTCTCGTGATCTCGTCCCACCTCCAAAACGATTTAACGAACTCTTGTCCTCTAATTTTAGCAATTCACGGAGGTAAGCTAGGCATGGTTGTTCTGGATACCGAAAAAAACCAAGGAGCTTTGAAGGGGACTTGGGTTTATACACTCGTCGTAAACTCAATACATGGATACAATATATGATGACTTATGCTGATAAAAGTGAACAGATGTTGCTTGGTTAAACTTAGAACATCACAAAAAGTAACATATATAAACTTAATCATACATACACAAAACACTTGAACAAATACAACTGGACATCTCCTTGCACAAAAAGCTTGCTTGCCCATACATTAACATGACCCACATAAACCAAACTAGTTTTCTACATATACCTTTCCTAAACCCTACATTAAACTGGTTATATCATAATTCACAAACAAAACCCACCAACTTTTTTAGTCGATTTCGTAGACAAGGAATTCCAACCTAAAACTAATTGATGATAATTGATGATAAGTGTAGTGGCCTATCTATCTTATATATTATTAAATATTCATTCCAATATTACCGATGTGGGAGACTATGTCTCTAATACGCCTTTTCGAGATGATGGCTCTTTGAGCGTTAATCTTGGAATGCTCGAGAAAGGATCAATAGGCTAGTTTTGGGCCAGATCGATGTGGATCGGGTTGAACTGCGTGGATCAGACTCTGATACTATGTTAGGCTTGATAGACTTCCAACCTAAAACCAATTGGTGATAAGTGGAGTGGTCCATGTATCTTATATATTACTAAGGATCCCTTCCAACTACCGATGTGGACAATGCTCGGGCAATGATCGATGGATCAGCTTTGGACCAGATCGATGTGGATCGGGTTGGACTGCGTGGATCGGGCTCTGATACCATGTTAAGCTTGGTTCGAAGTCCATCAAGCTTAAAAGATTTTTCATACATAGGAAATTACCCCTAAAATTCAAAACCAAACTTATCGTGGTCCAACGTCAGACTGATCTTATAGGCATTTTTCTTACCGATGGAACGTTTTCTGCTTGTTACCAACTTATTTGCCTGAGATGATTTGTTGTGCGGTGGGGGTGTTGGCACTGGCTGAACACCTGAAGGCAGACGACTTCCAGGAGGAAACAATCATGGAACTTCAGAAGCTTCAGGCCAATCAGAGAATCCCGGAAGTGGATTAAAATAACTCTCTAGCTGAGGTTTGTATCTCTTCTCGTTCTTTCTCTCTACCTTTCTTTTTCTCTGTTTTTGCTGTGCAAGACTTGGTTTTACCAAACAATTTTTTCATCCATTCTTGCATACTTAGATTGACTTTTCTACTTACTCTGATCATGATTTCCTGTTCATGCTCCATCGCTACACTCATCTAGATACTAGCTTACTCCAACACGCTAAAACTTAACAACTCTTCTAACAACTTCTTAACAACTCCACAGAACAACTCTTGGAATTTTAACTTAGTTAAAAACTAACTAACTAATGACTTGACTAGACTAGTTTCTTGTTACGTACAAGCTTGACTTCAGCTTTGACTTGGTTTTGACTTGTATCTTCTTCTTCTTCCACTTACAACTTGATTATCTTCTTCTTATTAACTTGCAAGACTTACTCAAGGAATCAACTCTCAACAGTGGTGCTGTAGTCACTGACTCATTGGCCGGACATCAGAGCGACTTCCCGGAGGAAACAATCTTGGAAAATTAGTAGCTTCCGGCCAATCAGAAACTCCTGCAAGGGGACTAAAGTCAGCTGCATAAACTTCAAGAGAATGTTCTTTACTGTAGTAGTCATTAACATACTCCAAATGGTCAATGTTCAGCTTCCTGCAAACAGCTAAGATGTGAGAACACGGATACTTGCAAAGCTGCCATACACCACACGCGCAAACCCCATCCCTGAGATGAACAAAAAACCGCTTCTTTCCAACTTTCACCCCTTCAGTCACCTGAAACTGTTGTCCGGTTTGGTCTAGTTGTAACACATCGTGTGCTCTAGAGGCTACCATGTACTCGTCAAGCTTTGTCATGACGCGTTTAACGTACGTGTCTTCTCTTTTCACCAATTCGCTGATAACACCACGACCAGTTTTGAAAAGCTCTGCCAAGTGATCAAATATCAACAAAACGCAGGTCGTAACCGGAAGATCAACAGCTTTGTTTATGAAACCGTAAGTTCAAAAGATCGAGTTTGTCTCGATGATCCCGAACCTTATCCCATCATCATCATAAGCCAGAACCCATTGCTGCCTAGGTAACTGATCTAACCATTCTTTAGCCTCTGGATTCATCTTTTCGATTTTTTTCAAGTAGCAATCGAAACCTGATACGTACCTTGATGATCCAGCCTTGTAAACAAGCTCTGTCATGAGATTGCTATGGAAAACTTCGTAAAACTTTAAGCAGAGATGCCTAAGACAGAACCGGTGTTTTGCCCATTGACATTCAGGTTCGTTGAGAGCTGCAACCATGTCAGGATCAGGACTTGTTATTAAACAAAGTCCTTCCCTCTGCGTTACTTTCTTTCTGATGCAATCAAAGAACCAACGCCAAGACTCTGCTGACAATCTTTCTTGAGTAACAATCGCAAACGCAAGTGGGAAAAGCCTGTTTCCGGCATCGAATCCTGCAGCTACCAACAGTTTTCCAGGGTGTTTACTGCTCAACTCTATAGTATCAACAATGATCAGAGGAAACCCTTTGATTGACTGATGAAACGCCCAAAATACAGAATGAAACGATGCTTCTTTGGGATCAGGAGAAATAGAATATTGCCAGTCCATTACCATCTTATTAGATGAGGAAAGAGCATCCATTAACTTGGGAAGTAGGCTAAAGCTCTTGTCCAAATCTCCCAAGATTGAAGTGATGGCTTTCTTTTTAGCTTCCCACATATTATCACCAGAGACTGTGTAGCCAAACTCTTCTCTCACCCACTTGTTTAGCTCTGTAACTGAGAGTGAAGGCTGAGCCTTTATTAGACCTTGGAGCTCCGCTGCTAGAAAATCTGAGCACACATCTGCTGGCTTACAAGTGTGTGGACCTCTGTATTTAGTTATCTTGAAGCCAGTTCCTTTTGTTTCAGCTGCCTTGAGAATCCATCCGCAGCCGCCATTCTTGCACTCAAAAGTAGCTGAAGATTCGTATGCATGGTGCTCTCGTTGCCTTCTAACAGAGTAGAGCTTCACTGCCTTATCCAACTCTTCTTTATCTCTGAAAGTCATCCCAATTTGTAACTCGCTTTCATCAAGCCATGAACTAGACAAAATCAACTGCTTTTTCTTATGTGAACCTTTCGCTGCATCCCCACAGTTTCTGTCTTCTGTGCTCTCCTCATCTACAGTCCACCCGTTACTGTTATCTCTCAGATTGGCATCAACATTAGCGCCCCTTGACGACAACGCTTTAGAGAGGCCTGATTAGCCGAGGAACTAGCATTAGTTGGTAATGGACGAGAAACCAGTGGTTTGACCTCTAGATAAAACTCAACATTGGTTATAGAAGGATGGTAGCTTGGAACCTCAAGCATGGTCTCAAGACTAGAATTATCAACAACGGGCAAATGCATATACTTGACAAGAGAGTGTTGAACAATGGAAGGGTATCAACCAATCAAATCAATTTGGAACTTAGCCTTATCAACCCAGTGACTCGACGCAGATCATTCAAGAATGTGGGTAAATCAGTCTTGCTCTCAACTCTGATCACTCTGGGGATTGATCCTTGGTAGAATGGACCATCAGGGCCATCTTTTATACAACCGTTCCAATAACAGAACACGGGAATCTTTCTTTTCTCCATGAGCCTTCAGCTAAGTCACTATAACAATAAAAAAAAACCTAAAAAGCTGAACTTCATAAAGTAGCTGTGGAAACAACACTATAAGAGTAAGCAAGGTGAGATAAAAGAGAAAGCTTTCTAAAAAAGAATGTGATTACATAAACCCTAAAGCTCAAATGAATTGAAAAACCCTAAAGCTCAAACGATGATGTAAACTCTGAATTTCAAATCTTTTAGAAAAATTGAGTTAACAAGAGGAGAAAACAGGAAGATGAAAGGACCAGAAACGATTTAATGTTAGTAAATTTTTTTTTTTACTTGCAGAAGAGTGTTGTTGTTATTCGCCGTCTTAGGGGTGATTTTTTTCGGCCAAGAGAAACCAAAGTAAGTAGCTTTTCTTCTATTACACACCACCGTGTCCCTTTATAAGAGAACTCCATCATGTCCACAATGTGTTCCATTTTTGGGTCTCCTCCTTTATTTTGGACAGCTAGATTTTACTAATTTCGGTAATTAAAATTTTAATCAGAAAAAAAGAGAAACCCACTTTTTTTTTTGTCAAACTGACCGTAAATATATGGTAACTAAGATAAGAGACATGCACCAAATAAGTTTATTTAATAAATATTTAAACATATATTATCGACAAAATTATTTTTATATTTGATCATTTTATTTATATATATATAATGGTTTTTGTTGATATTATATAATTTATGTCCGATCGGCCGGATCTATTTTTTATTAACAATTGTGAACCTAAACAATAATTAATATATCATAATCCGATCGGACTGAACTTTAAACAAATTATGACATAAAGACCTTATGTTTTTTTTCAACCGAACAAATTGTTGAAAAAGGTGAGCAGTATTGTTTCCACAATCGAATTATTTTGACATTTATATTTCACATGGTTTTGAAAGGTTTCAGATCAACTATCGAATTGATACATGTCATTTTAATGCTTTTAGCCGTATGCTTAAACGATGCTTTGAAATTTTATGGTATTGCTATGAAACAGTTGATAGTATATATAGGTATGATATGTAGGTTAATGGATTGTTTGCGAAGCAAAAGTAAATTAGCACTAACTACCTATAAATCTAATTTTTTGAAAAGTTATCAAAATAATGTAAATTTTCCTTAACGACACCAAAACAGTAGGCAAGCTTTTTCTTGGTGATAATTATCCTTACCATACAGAACATGTATATAAATTGTGTATCAACAATACATATACATATACGATAGATACAAACTCAAAATTTATTAAGGAAAAATGCTTGTTTCCGGTGTCGAATCCCGCAGCTACCAACAGTTTTCCAGGGTGTTTACTGCTCAACTCTACGGTATCCACCATGATCAGTGGTCTTAAGTGAGGAAAACCTTTGATTGACTGTTGAAACGCCCAAAACACAAAACGAAACGATGCTTCTTTAGGATCAGGAGAAAGAGAATATTGTCAGTCCATTACCATTTCATTAGACGAGGAAAGAGTATCCATGAACTTGGGTAATGCGCTAAAACTCTGCTCCAAATCTCCCAAGATTGAAGTGATGGCTTTTTTTTTTAGCTTCCCACATACTATCATGCGAGACTGTGTAGCCAAACTCTTCTTTCACCCACTTGATCACCTCCGAGATAGAGAGTGAATGCTGAGCATTTACTAGACATTGGAGCCAAACTGCTAGATAGTATAAGAAGGAATAGTAGCAAAGCCTACAAAGTTTTGAGGTTTACTCATGACCAACAATATAAGGAATGTGATGATTATGAACCATGAAAATTTTTATGATTTGGAATCACATTATGAGAAATCTATTGAAATAATAGACTATTGGATTACATATAGTTGCAACTTTGGAGTGGTCCCGGTGGAAAGTAGTTTATATTGGTTTGTTGCAACACATGGAGTAATTATTGTGCAGTTTTGATCTCGCTACAGAATCTTTTAGAGCAAAGCTCTTCCACAAGTCAGTGCAAGAACATTTTCTTTGTAGCCGTTTGAAGACCAGAAGCTCTATCTTCTATAGAAATCAGATATAGTAGAATTATGAAATACTCAAATGGAAGAGTATCTATACAATATAAAAACAAAAAGAATTAGAAAATAAAGAAAGAGTTCGTGAAATAGCAAAAATGTTACTTTTTATTTATTTAGATAATAAAATATTATAAAGTACTAATATTTTGTTAAATTGATATTATTGATAGTATATATCTCAGCATTAATGGTGCTCTTAAATTTCAATAATTCTAAATCATGGGTTTTATTATACTGTAAAAAAATTTGGTACATATTCTCTGTTTGGAAACGATGGCGAAAAGGAGTATATGGAATCAATTTGGACGGATACATCTCACTTAGAGAACCAAAGACAATCGTTTTCCAAATTTTGAGGGATAGAAAAGTCCACACTCTCTAGGTTTGTGTCAAACCTATTGTTTATCTGGAGTGTGGTGATAAAGTTGTACCAAACTATTTCATCTTTGCGGGATTTGTATTCACGGATCAATCTTACGGCGTTAAAATCTCAAAGGTATTGTAACATGAAATAAACATTGGTTACACCTCATTTCCCCCAACTATTGATTGTTATGGTTAATTGAATCTAAGTAAAAACAGTGAAGGATCTTTCTGAAGTGATCAAAA
Source organism: Brassica oleracea var. oleracea (assembly GCF_000695525.1). Taxonomy (NCBI): domain Eukaryota; kingdom Viridiplantae; phylum Streptophyta; class Magnoliopsida; order Brassicales; family Brassicaceae; genus Brassica; species Brassica oleracea. The sequence continues at coordinate 38,682,368 of NC_027751.1, read as the reverse complement.
TGTGCACTGTGAAATTCGATCTTCAAGGAAAAAAAGTTGTTATCATTGGCTTAAGCTATTGCCATGAACTGTTGCATCATGGCGTTGAAGAATGGCGTTGGAAATGAAGACGTCGAAGAAGCCATTATTGGTGTTTGCTATGAAGACTAATTTTTCTATTAGCTAGTTTTGATTTCCCTTTTCAGTTTGGTGTTTTATGATTAGTGTGTAAGACTTTTCACTTATTATATATAATTAATGTTTTAGGGAAAAAATGAATACAACTGAATGTAGAAGTGTTGTTGGACTTGTAGTTTAGCTCTAAATGCACCGTTTTCATACCTAGAAAGGTTCTTGGTATCATGTACACTTCAATGATGGTCTACAACCATAAATCTTTAGAAATTTCTGTATAAACAATATATTCTTTAAACTCTTAAATGATAGCCTTTTAACTCTTAAATGATTGTATTTTTGGCTACTCTAAAAGCTCTTACCATGTACTTGTTTTGTGCACCTCTTACCATGTATTTTTTTTTTTTGCTACTCTAATAGTTTAAATGATTGCACAAATTGTGGCGAGTCAATAGCACCCAAGACAATCTGCACAAACTAATTAGAACTTTTGACAGTGTACTTAATTTATTCATTAATTGACCACATGAAGAGCATTTTAGGTTAAGTTTTCACTGTTGAGTTGAGAAAATTGACCTGACCCACAAATAAAATGTTACAGAATATAGATAAACATTAGGATTTGTCTACGCAGTTGTTCATAACCCTAACCAGAGACTATAACCTTAGATTAAAGACAGCTTAGGGTTTTGGCGCGCTTCGGAATTCATCTCATCCTTTACAAATTTTATTTCCATAAATAAAATCTACGCAACCGAACCGGAAAGAGAAGATTGAAATCCATGGATTCGCTCAAAAGGAAAAGGGAAAGGATCGAAGGGAGCTTCCTCCTCTTCCAAGTTGGACCTCCTCAAGGAATGGAGTAATTGGTCTCTGAAGGAGGCCAAAGTCGCGACTCGCTACGGATTCATCCCTCTCATCATCATCATCGGCATGAACTTCGATCTCAAGCCGCATCTCTTCCATCTCCTTAGCCATGTCTGAACCTCCTATTTCATCATCATCCTCAAAACCAGATCAATCAATTGTAGAGCCTGTTAGTTTATAACTGAGTTTTTTTTTTTGAATGAATGTTAAATTTATTCACCAAAAAAGCCTTATTACAACTAGTGCTTACTTTTTAGTTTTAAACTTACACTTCACTACTCAAAAAGAAAGCAAAACCTATTTACATTCTAGTTAAAAACCAGAATTGCATTAACTCCTCCAAGCCTTTAGCTCCACTTTTTCGCACTAGACTGATTCTGTTTCTAATCCCCTTCTCAATTACTCTTTTCAGAACCGGCAATGGCAGTATCTTTTCACCATGCCTTACCCTGTTTCTTTCTCTCCACAAAGCATATAAGACTGCCTGAAAATCATATCTAATACATATCAGACTCTTCTTCTCCCATGTCTTATCCGAAATAATGCATATAATCCCTAACCAATCCGTAGTATAAGAATTTCCCATCAACCCTTTAGCAATGAATTCCCAAACTTGAGCAGACAAGTTACATTCAAAAAATAAGTGGTTTCTCAATTCAGGCGCATTCTTGCAAAGAACACAGACATCATCACCCCCCTGACTCCCTTTCATCACTCTATCCATAGTTGATAACCTATCTCTCACAGACAGCCACGCCATGAAAGCATATTTTGGAGTCACTTGCGGAAACCAAATACCTTGTGCCCAAATACAAACCGCCTTTTTTATTCTCAACTGATCCCAAGTTTTCTGCGTTGAAAACTCCTTATTATAACCCGAGTCCCTTTTCCAGAGATAAGTATCTGAATTTCCAGCATACAGATTATTCTCAATACCACGAAGCTCCTCCTCAATCTCATTAAGTATTCCTACCCGGTGTCTTCTCCTTCGAACACTTAACACTGCCTCCTCCACTGTAGCATCCTTTTTCACTCCCATATCAATGATACCTCTAACCCCCAGCAGATCAGAGAGAACTCCTTTCCCAGACCAATTGTCGAACCAAAAAGATGTGTGTCTTCCATTACCCACTTCAATCTTAAAAAATAGCTTAGCCACACCTCTCAGCTTCAACATCTTGTGCCACAACCAAGAACCCATTTGCATCTTTGAGTTAACTTCCCAAAAACTTCGCCCTTTCAGTAAGTTAGCTCGGATCCATTTACCCCAAAGTGACTCACCAGTTAGCATTCTCCATATTAGTTTAAGACCGTATACCCCAAACCCCCTTCTCTCTTAGTGCAGCAAACATCTTTCCAAGCAATCTTTGCATTTGAGGATTTAAGAGCTGGCCCCGTCCATAAGAATGCTGAACATAGTTATTACACTTCTTTTATACAACTACACGGTAATCTGAAAACTGTCGCCCAGAAGTTGACAATACTGATGAGAACAGAGCTTATTAACTGAAGTCTTCCCGCATATGACAAGAATCGACATGTCCAGGAGCTTATTTTACTTCGTATCTTTTCCAGAAGAGAGACATAATCTTGCTTCTTCATCACTTGTGTCATTAGAGGTAGACCTAAATAGCGAACCGGGAGCTCTCCAATTGCAAACTTGAAATTCGACAAGATACTTCTCTTTTCTACATCCGAGACCCCCGCCATGTATATTGTTGATTTCTCCACACTGATACTCAATCCAGACCACACCTCAAACTCTTCAAACACCATTAACGCGCCTTGTACAGACTGCTTAGAGCCTTCAACAAAAACCATTAAATCATCTGCAAAGCATAGATGAGTGATTGATAGAGATTGACAACCCGGGTGAAACTTGAACTTTCCTTCAGCCACTGCTCTATCAATTTTCCTTGATAATACGTTCATACACAATACAAACAGATACGGCGAGAGAGAGCAACCCTGCCGTAGACCTCTTGAGCTTTGAAAGTACCCCGCAAGGTCACCATTGACTTGCACCGAGAACGAAGGACTTGTTATACATAATTCTATCCAATGAATGAACTTCTTAGGAAAACCCAAGGCACTCAGACTCTTCAATAAAAACGTCCATTGCACTGAATCAAACGCTTTGGATATATCAATTTTCATAACACACCTGGGGGTAAGTGTATCCTTATGATAATCCTTGACGAGTTCCGATGCTAGAAGAACATTCTCCATGAGCAAGCGACCTTTAACAAACGCTGACTGGTTCTCTGTGATGATCTGAGGAAGCAATCTCTTTAGTCTATTTGCCACAATCTTAGAGACCACCTTGTAGAGGACATTACAGCATGCAATCGGCCTGTAGTCTCGCATCTCTAGCGAGTCCAGCTTCTTTGGGACTAAAGCTAAGATTGTGGAATTTACCCCCTTAGGAAGAAACCCAAATCTGAATACAGACTGCACCGCGATAGTAAAATCTTGAGCTAGAACAGACCATGTAGTGTTGAAGAACTCCGCAGGATACCCGTCTGGTCCAGGAGATTTATTATTTGGCATAGCAAATAGGACTTTACGAACTTCCTCTGCAGTAACTTCCTCCTCCAAAAGACGACAATCTTCATCAGAGCATCTGAAATCAAGTAAGCTCTCCAACTCCTCCTCATTAGTACCTTGGAAGTTCTCAGGAATACGATTGAGAAATTCTGAGAAAAAACTCTCTGCCTCCTGCTTAATCTCCAGATGTGAATTTACTAGGTCCCCATTCACACATCTTATTTCTCGTATCATATTCTGAGCTTGCCTTGATGTAATAGCTCTATGGTAAGTCTTATTGTTTTGGTCACCAATATCCAGCCAATGAAGCTTTGCTTTCTGCTTCAAGAAATCCTCCTCCAAACTAGCTATATGCAGCCATTTACCATACGCTTCCGCTTCATCTTTTATTGCTTCCTCACTCGGGGTTGCTAAAGTAAGATTCTGCTTTGTGCAAAGAGAATCAAAAGCTTCTTTTGCTCTTTTTGAAAGATTCCCCAGCTTATCCTTACCCATCTCTCTGATTAACGGCTTCAAATTCTTCAGTTTTTTCGAAAACCTGAACATAGCCGAGGTGGAATGAAATAATTTCTCTGTTGCATCCCAGTATTCTTTACCGTAGGCAGGAATGAGGGAAGACTACCCAAATCATTTACATACTTAAAAGGCCTTCTAATTCTCTCCTGAGGGGGAAACAACTGCACTTTGCACCTCATGTGATCAGAACAGCCACCGGATTCGAAGACTGAATAAGCATTGCTAAATCTGAGAAGAGCTTCTTCATTGAGCAACACTCTATCTAACTTCTTGCAGATAATACCTTCCTCCCTCTTATTGCACCATGTATACTTAGGCCCCTGATAAGCCATATCTGTGAGCCGACATCGAAGAATCAGTGCCTGAAAATCCCTCATTCCACTAGGCATTTTTCCACCATTATCAAACCTCGAACTCTCATCTCCTTCCAGAATCTCATTAAAATCACCTAGAACCATCCAAGCTTTGTTTTTGAAGCTCGGTGATTCATGATGATGAATAAGATCATCCCATAACACTTTCCTCTCTTCCACTTGATTACTAGCATAGATACTAGTACAATAGAACCCCTCCTCATTTTCCAACTCCACTTTAACTGTCACCAACTGATCAGTCTTGTACACGGGGTGTAATCCGAACTGAATCTCTCCATAAAAACCAAATTCTTCCTCCGCTACTGTCTTCATAATTATTAATAGAAGACCAATCTCTGAAAACCTTATTTAGAATCTTTCATGCCTTACTTTCCTTCACTCTTGTTTCCAAAACACAACCAAACTTGAACTCTCTATTATTTATCCACTCTGCTACCATGGAATGCTTCAACTCTTTATTAAACCCTCTCACATTCCATGAAAAACACGCCATTTTTAAAGCTTGCGTCGAGAAGACCTTTTGCTCTTAGGATTTGCATCCTGAGCTTTTGGCTTCTGAACTTTCCTTCCTCCCTTTAAACCCCCTGACTTCTCTTTCTCTCTTAATTTTTGATCCAAAATCTCATCTTCCAACAAATCTTCCTCACTTTCTTCCTGCCTTTGATCTTCCTCAATAATATCATCATCCATTACTGTCGTCTCTTCATTCTGAATTTCACCATCTTCCACATCATCCACACTTAACACAAAGAATTTAGATGCCGAGATAACAGCAACTACCTCCCTGCTTGGTGTTTTTGCTGTAGCTCTACCCGCTTTATCTGGTGACACCAAAGCCCAGACATTATCCTTTTCCATCCCAATATCTTGACCTTCCGTAACCTCCTTTTGTTTGGACAATTCATTATTCTTTGTCACAGACCTTTCCCTTGTGTGATTCGCAATACAATGATCCCCCCCCCCCCCTTTATTACAGTCCCCACCTGAGTTACTACTTCTTACTTTTGTTTGCCCATACCCTCCAGTTCCTTCATTCATCAACCCTTGTTTCTTCTCTTTTTTCTTCATAATACAGACCTTTTCATTGTGCCCCCACTTCTCACAGATATTACATCTTGATGGCAGCAAAGGATAGTAGAACTCAGCAGTAAACTCTTTCCCTTCAATAGAAAAATCAATCTCTTTTGGTAGCGTTTCGTAACATCAACATTCACAAAAATCTTTGCCTCCTCAAAGTTTGAACAAGCAATCGTTTCTGGATGGAGATGTACTGGATGTCCAACCGTGCTTATCATGAAGCTCAGAGCCTCCCAAGAGAACATGTTCAATGGCACCTTCCTCAGGTGAACCCACATTGGAATAGCCTCCTCTTCCTGTTTTTCCTCTTCCGTCTTAGGAGACCATTTTTTGACAATCATAGGAATACCAGCAATGTTCCACATCCCTCTTTTGATTACCTTCTCTCGAGGTTTCTGATTTTTGATCTTAAACCTCATCGTCGTAGCATTGACATCATACACCTCCACTTTAGATGACGAATCACCATAGCTCCAGATCTTGTTCACCACCATGTGCACCTTAGCGATATGAGGCGCAATATCCAGAAACTTTCCTACAACGAAATCCTCCCACAACGGAGTAGCATCGGAGAGAATCTCATCAGGAATCACCACTTTATGCTTACCATCAATCGATTTCACCTCAACGTCGTACTTCTTCAAACTTCGTTTGTCTTGCGCCACATCAACCCATTTTGAATCTCTTAGAATCTGATCTTCCTTCATACTCTTCCCTTCTCTCAATCCTTCATCACTAACCCCTTGAATCTCTTTGGTACTCTCCGGTGAACCAGATGAGCCCGGCGGCGACGCCGAAATCATCAGAAACCCTCGACACGAATCGCAGTCAGAATCGCCAATAAATCGCCTTTAGCAAAACGCAGCGTTTTTAAGACTCAATAGTATTTTCGTTATCCACTATTAACCCAAAAGACCTATAATTGAGTTTAGTTTTAATAGTTACATATGAAATTGTATATGTGGAATCAAAGAGTGTATGTTAAGACTTGTGTATGTTCATAAGAGTAGTTATTATGTTAAAGGGTAGAAGAGTGGTAGTTATTATATTAAGGGTTGCAAGAGAGAAGAGTTATGTCTCTTGCGTTTCGTACTCTTTCACTCGTATTGTTTCTATGTCTATACAAAGACATTGACATTGTCTTGGAAACATATCATATTTTCTCAGATAAATAAAATTATTGATTTTCTCTCAAGTTTGAGTAAAATACTTTTTTTTTGTTTTTAGCCACAATTATAAGGATTGTGAATCAGGCCCGGTCCAGTAAAAATTGTTGCCTAAAGCGAATTAAAAAAATGTCCCTGGGAACCGAACTGAGTTATCATATTTTTCTCAGATAAATAAAATTATTGATTTTCTCTCAAGTTTAAGTAAAGTATTTTTTTTTTTGTTTTTAGCCACAATCATAAGGATTGTGAATCAGGCCCGGCCCAGTAAAAATTGTTACCTAAAGCGAATTAAAAAAAATGGCAACCCTTAGGAATTGAACAGAGAACCATTGACCTTAGGTTGTGTTGATCAACCTCTGGACTATAAGCGACTTTTACAATTTTGATGCCCTTAAACGTTTAATCTATTTTGGCACCTGAAGCCCTAGCTTTACCAGCTTTAGGTCAGGGCTGGCACTGTTGTGAATACAAATCTGTTTTGTTTAGGGAAACTAAGTTTCCATTAACAGCGCCAACCCTTATTTTCTCTGCATGTTTGTCACACTTTGTTTGTTACTCATCTCTATGGTATCAAGCTAACGTGAAAACATAAACTCAGAAAGTATGCCACTGATGCTAGTTTTAAGAACTTGTGTGTAACTTCTTATGCTAACTGCTTGATTTGAATGTCCAAACTTTAGCAAGTTTGCTTTCTTAAAATCTCACATTCACAAAACTTTAAACCTATGGTATCAACATATACCTTTTGCAGTCTTTTCTTCCTCAAGAGGCACAGACATTTAAATTCTTGATAACGTAAGATTCCAAACCAATTTATGCATACTAAAATCTCCAGATCCAACAAACCTAGCTAGCTAGAGCAATAGAAATTAAATAATATTATACAAAAGGCGAGCAATATCGAAACGTACGAATTACTTCTCCTTGTCGTTGTCAGTGCCATATAGTTGCGACACAAAGATTGGAGTCCCAGTGATAACTTTGTTGTATTCTTCTGCAAAGTTATGCTAAGAGAATGATTCTCATGATGACACACAAGCAATGATATTTTGATTAATCACACATGAGGTAATGTTAATTATTAATAATGCTCATCACATTTTTCACGGCTATTGAATTTGGTGCCCTCCGACATGTAATTACCACACTTGTTGCAACAAGCACGTACAGGAAGCATAAATCAAATTCTTTTATGATGGTTCTTCGGTTTCGGAGGCGAGGTATCTTCTTCGGATCAAAGTCTGGCGGATGATACTTGTTTAGGCCTTTGCATTCTGCCATATCTTCACAACACAACGAATGGTTTCACTACAAGAAAACATCACCTTAACGAGGACGGTTTTCCTCGTTATTTCGTCGTAAAAGAGGCTTTACGACGAAATAGCGAGGAAGCGCGTTTGCTCGTTACTCGTCCGTCGTAACACATATTTCCTCGCTAATTCGTCGTAACTTAGCGAGGAATATATTTCGTCGTAAAGACGAAGTAGGGCGATTCGTCGTAAAGACCACGTCAATATTCCACGCAAAGACGTCGCTACAATTCCTCGTAAATACCTCGAAATGAGTTCCTCGTAACCTACACGTAAATACCTTGAAAGAGTTTCCTCGCAAAATACACGTAACAACCACGAAACGATTTCCTCGTAAAATACTCGTAAACTTTTCCTCG
>NC_027751.1:38663045-38669464 GCF_000695525.1 Brassica oleracea var. oleracea | reverse complement strand
TTTACGACGAAACAGTTTTGTCGTTACGTTACGAGGAAATAACGATGACTTTAGTTTTTCACGTAAATTCGTCGTAAACTCGACGCAAATTTACGAGGATTGTTTTTCCTCGTTAATTTTCGTAGTTAAGCATGTGTTTTCTTGTAGTGTTTAAATATAGTAGTATATTTATATTTATATTTAATATTTTGTTTTAAGTTAAAAAAAAATTCTTTTTAAATTTTTATCAAATCAAACAAAGCATAATTTTTATTTTTCATTGACAAATATATGTACTAATATTTAGATATTTAATAATATTATGGATTGCTATTTTTTCTTATTTTTATTTTATAAAAATTATTAACTTAATATGTTTACTAATTATTTTCAATAGTAAAAAAATGATAAGAAAAAATGGTCTATTTAAGAACTGAAACATCGTCATGTGTTTACTAAAGCCGATATCTAATCATCTAAAAATTATCTAAAGTAAAATTCACAAAATATTATTAATGATAAATATATTTATGGGCTTTTGGTATAAAGCCAAACATACTTAAAATCGACGGTATATAAACCAAACCAAACCAAATCAAACTAGATATGGTTTTAATATGGTAGTTATTTTTTATAAACCGAATTACCGAAAAATCAAAAAAAATGAACCAAAATCCGGATTTGAACACCCCTAAATTATGTATAGCTGAACATTATTTTATACTTTATGATTTCTGATTTTTAATTAGTCAAATATTACAGATAGAACTTAATAATATATAGAATAAAGTACAATATATTAATTAAACATATCAAATCTAACAATATGAAAAATTGTGTGTTTTTATTAGCATAAATTAATATGCACAAACCATCTAAATTGTATAACCCATAGATACTTGAAAATGGTAATTTTATAAAAAATACCAAAAAACAAATGACTTTAACATGCTTATTTAGTTGTTTGAACATCAGTAACAAATATCATCAACAAATATATTCACACAAACAACTAAAACATACAAACAACCATAATGCTAAACATTACAAATAAAAGAATACCCATGCGGTTGTTATCCTTACAGAAAATTACTGTGGAAGCCCCCTTAGTCCAGTGGTTTGACTAAGGGTTCATTAATACTTCAACACCAGGAGGTCTTGGTTCAAACCCCAGAAAACGCAAATTATGCAGATTATGGAGAAAAATGGTTACAAGAGGTCTTCAACATGGTGCAAGGCGCATCATCGAACATTGATCTCATAGGACGGTTCAGAGTGACGTAGGGCGGCTCAGAATGATGCAGTCAGACGTGTATTCTCATATGGTGGTAAAATTGTCGGCTGTGAAATCGTCTATGTAATATTTCTCAGTGTTGTAATAGAGAAAATTACTCAGACTAATTCTTATTTGTCTGTAATTAATTACTAGATTAATTTCCTTTCGTTGATGCATGTTAGAATGGTAGCATAAAGACGAAATAACCATATAATAGTTGATAATTATTACAACAATGCCATTATATTAGTTTTGGTAAACAATTAAAAACACCTATTAAAATCACGATTAAAAAAAAAAATTAGGGGGGGCTTATTGTATTAGGGATTTCATAAAATTTCATGTTTTATCAAAAAATGGGGATTTGAAGATTTTTGTGGGAATTTGAAGATTTGGGTGTGGATTTATATGGGGGTTTTGATAGTTTTTTTTTAATAAAAAAATAATCCTTACATATATTGGACATTCAAGTCATCTTCTATTGAAAAGCTCACGACGGATCTTTACAAAATTCTACAAGAGCAGCAATAGCCGTGTCTCACTTTCATCAGAGGAAGATCTTCTTTTTTCAGAATGAAATGTCAGTGTTCTCTGTTGAGATTGGGCATGGGAGTGTTCTAATGAGGAATCCACATTTGTGTGCTCGGGAAAAGGAATTAATTAAACCCAGCTCACTCTCTTCAGCTGAGAAAAAGTCATCCATGATCCATTAATGATGCATCCTCACATTCCGTGAAGCGTGATGATATTGGAGCAGTAAGAGATTCAGAGTCTGTTGGACAAGTAATAAAGCAAGAGCAACTCAAGAGGTAAAATATCCTCAATATATCTTCAAGACGTTTTGTGCCTTAGCTCACAACTCAAATCTTTTTTTTGTATTGTTGACAGGACCAAGTCTCAAACTAGAAGAGTGCATGTTAGTGGGAGTCTTTATTCACCACTTTGTAGTATAGACTTAAAGGTGAGTTTCAAGCAACTATTTCATGCGTTGAATATATGCATTTGCAAGCTCGGATTAAAGAATTTGTGAAAATGGCTTCATTGCAGGATGTTTTCAGCTTTGAAAAGTGCATAGAAAAATTCACAGAGGAATACACTGATTAAATGAATTCCTCATATTGAATCCGTTAGCCTCCGTGATAAGTTTGAACTGCATTGCTTATAAAAAAAAACAACGAAAGTTCTGGCTTTGGAGAATCCTGACATAAGAATAATGTTTGGCCAGAGGTTCATGGATATTATGATGCAGGAACGTGAGTGAGTGAGTAAAGTACCCGGTTTTGGAGAAACCTGACAAGACTCCACCAAGAACACTGCCCTCAGCAGATCGACAATGAGTATAGTTCGAATTACTTTACTTCTCTTCCAATTGCAACATCTCTGCGACGCTCTCCTGTCAGCGAATCAGGCAACGGAATGAGCGACCCTGAGCGTGAAGCCCTAGTTTCTGTCGGAAATGTTCATGAACCACTTCCGGTTCCTCCTAAACCCGCCGTTCCGGCTGGTACACCGATCATTCAGCCTCTCATGGATATTAGAATCCATTACAATTCCATAAACAAAACTTTCCACCGAAACTAAAACATGCAATCAAGTATCTCACAACAGCAGGAAGCACTAGAACCTGTCAGTTCCATAGAAGTAAGAGAACAACTATTAAGAGCGATAAACTCATCTGGTTAGAAAGGATGAAATAGTTGTTTTTGTTTTTTTTTGTTGAAATTCCATCTATTTAGATGGTATTCTTTTTTATTGGGTTTGACGTACAAATTTATTTTTCTAACAATCCCAAAAAACTATTGATAATGAAATCCATATTTTCCAATAAGAGAGGATTTGGTTGGCTTTTTACAAATACTCAATTCAATAACCTAGAATTTGTAAGAGGTTTTATGAACACCATATTCAATAAGGGAGAATTTAGATAAATCCTGAAATTTGATGAAATCCTTAAAACAATAAGCCCCTAGGATTCATGGGATTCACCGGCAGTTCTCGACGAATTGGGAGAATGCGAGTTAGAAAGCGGCAATTATAGACAAAATGAAAACAGGACCAGGACCAGACAGAAAAATCAATCGTCTCCCCAAACAAAACCTAGAACACCGTCAATCGTTTCCCGTTGAAGATAAGAACCAGAGAGATGCGGATGATCAGTTCATTGTACGGTAAATTGGACTTCTTGAGAGAGCACCCGAAAAACCTTCGAAGTAATCTAATATTCCACGTCTCTCTCCTTCACTACGGACGGTGGCTATGGTGATAGCGGTGAGTTATGTAACCGCTGGGTTTGGTTATCGTTTATTGTGTTCTTGTACAATCAGGAACTTGAAAAGCGCGTTGAATGATAACACCGCTTTGCTCTTAGTCGATATGTTTAGTGTTTTGGTTACTTTTTCTCCAAAGAGCTAGAAATGTACTCAATGATTACTCCATTCTTGATCTTGGTCTATCACGTCCTCATTGATCTCTTTAGAATGAATGTTAAGCTACAGATGTTAATGCCATAAGCAATATTCTACATGTATTTGTAAAAAATCATCTAAAGACACTAAACGTTTGACTATGGTTATTGTGGGAATAATGAAGAGAGAGAGAGGGAGCTTAACAGTTTGTGAAAAGTGTCATTTAAATCCCGAACTTACAAAACAAAGCCAAATAAATTCCTCCGGACAGCCAGAGAATGGCTGGAAGACTGCGTAAGTCTCCTGCACACGATTTAAGTCGTCTACAAAGTCGTCCAAGTAGACTACTTTCCAGACGACTTAAAGATAAATCGCTACTTGGACGACCACGTAGACGACTTATATTTAAGTCGTCTGGTAACTTCTAACTTGTTATATTTAATATGCAGCATATAGATGCTTGGATTAATGTGCTAAGGCAGAGGTATCAAGAGAACCCACAAGCTTTCAGGAGCGAGCGAATGTGCTTCCTGGATCACAACTTTTCCCAGTCTTGGAGAGAGCAATATCAGCTCTTCAAAACATCGAAACCTGATCACAAAGGTTTAGGAAGAGTTCTAGGCAGACTCTGACGCAGCTGGGTAGCAGCACCTTCTTGGTTCTAGACTTAAGGAGAAGCGTGATCAGGCCGTAGTGAAAGTTTTTCCAAGAGGAGATCTAGCTAGACTCCTTTCTGCTACTGCTAAGCCTATCTCTGATGAATAAGGGGTTTTCTTTTTTTCTCTAGTTTTTCTTTGTTTTAGTGTTGTGAGAATTATTTGTGTCATGTCGTGAATGTGGGGTTCCTTCCATAAATCCAAAATTTTCAATATCAACAAATGAACAAAGAGATTGAAACATGAAGTTCAATCTGAGTCACTAAGAAGGTAAAAACACAAAACACATAATCATCATCACTCTCAGTATCCTTATTTCTAGCAAACTCTCCAAATGCCTCTACCATATCTCGACAAGTTTCTTCTTTGACTCCTATGCCATTTTTCCCAATCTTGTTCTCAAATTTATCACCAGGATCATCTATTGCTTCGCAATCATTCCTATATGATTCACAATCTCTTGTCATCTCCTCCAACACTTTCAACGGGATGTCGTTGCATGATGTCTCCACGGGATCTCGCAGGATTACATCTTCTCCAGTTACAACTAGAAGAAGAATATTGATTTGAAGTTTTAATTTTATAGGGCTTTAAGGTTCTTATGATTTGATTGAAGGCTTTAAAAATGGCAAAGTTTCTACTAACTAAACTGTAATACTTAACGGAAATTAAACAATTTAACTGTTGACTTCCTATGGGTTTAAATTAGTCTGGTCAACTAAAAGTTCAAAGTTTAAATGGCTTATTTTAAAAAGTTCATGATTTAAATGGATCAGTTAAGAGTTCAGGATTTATTTGGCTTCTTTTTGTAAGTTCGGGATTTAAATGGAGTTTTTCCCAATTTAAATTTGATAATTACAAGAATGTATACAATTTTGCAGGACAGTATAATGAGAATGATCGTGTTCATGTATGTATTTAAATGGTTTTGTTACGATTTTATTTAACCATTCAAATTTCGTTATTTATAGTAAATTTGTTGTCAAAAGAATAAATAAGTCTATCTAACTAAATTTGTGGTGAGAAAACAAAAAAAAATCTATCAAATTGTAATTAAATCTGTTAGAAGTAAGTAAATTTGTGACCAAGGAAAAAATAATTAGGTGAAATCTAATTAAATCTGTTAGAAAGAGGTCAATCTATGGCTAAAAGAAAATTTAGTCTATCAAATTCAATTAAATCTGGCAAATAAAGTAAATCTGTGGCAAAAAAATAAATAAATCTATTGAATCCTAATAAAAACTGTTACTTGCAATAAATTTGAGGCCAAGGAAAAAATAAATATATGGATGTTATATAATTTTTTTCGAAATTAAATAAGTTTGTGGCAAAAATGTGATAAATTTATTAAAGTAATGTCAAATTTAAATAAATATGTAGATAAAAATTTAACTATGTCAAGAATAAATTTCTGACTACGTAAGATGTTAGGAAAGATAAATCTGTTAAATGGCAAAATCGCAAAGACTATTTTTGAAACAAAAAATTAAAGGCAAAACGGGCAACAAAACAAACTAGTAATTGAAATAAAATTAGAGTTAATAGAGTAATAAACTGATAAATAAAGGTTAAACTAACTTTTTTTCCCAACGCAATTACAATTTTACTTTGACGATCAAACTATTTTCTTAATTGGGTAATATTCGTTCTTTTTTTTTTTGTTTGAACTAGGGTAGTATTCATTTTTTGAAATTTTAGTAAAGTTCAAACTAAAATATAACCATTTAATATACAAAAAAACTGGTGGGAAATTTTAACTTTCCATAGGTACTTAAATCACGAAAACTTTTTGAGTTGATAAATTTAGAACTTTCAAATATATCCTGCTTGTGTAAAGAAATACAAAATGTTAAATTATTTTTCTAAGACCATCGTATTAGTAAATCCTTACTAATAAAAGGGACCTTTCGAGGCTCCATAGAGCGTCCACATCAGCGAAAAAAAATTCTCCCGAAAAATGACACGTGACATTATTATTTAAAAAATAGAAAATAAATAATAAGTAAATTTGCAGTATAAGGAAAAAATAAATAATAAGTCCTTACTAATAAAAGAGACCTTTTGAGGCTCCATAGAGCGTCCACATCAGCGAAAAAAAATTCT
>NC_027751.1:38662254-38662971 GCF_000695525.1 Brassica oleracea var. oleracea | reverse complement strand
AAAAATAAATAATAAGTAAATAAACAATATAAGAAATAGAAACATTGCATTAAACAATAATAAGTAAATATACAATATAAAGAAAATAAATAATAAGCAAATATATAATTAAGAAATAAAAAAACTAAAGTAAACATATATCTGAAAAATGTATAGTATTATAAATAATAACTAAATACACAATATAAGAAATATAAATATTATATTAAATATTTATCGTAATATTAGAATAAATAAGTATAAAAAAAATAATAAGCAAATATAGTATATAAGAAATAAAAATATTACATTAGATATGTATCGTAATATTATCATTAATATAAAAGCAAGAAATTTAGAATAAATAAATATACAAAATAAGAAAAGATAAACAATAAGTAAATATACAATATAAAAAATGAAAAAACTTAAATTAAACATATATCTGAAAAATGTATTGTTAAATAAATAATAAGTAAAACAATATAAGAAATAGAAACATTGCATTAAACAATAATAAGTAAATATACAATATAAAGAAAATAAATAATAAGTAAATATATAATTAAGAAATAAAAAACTAAATTTAACATATATCTGAAAAATGTATAGTATAATAAATAATAACTAAATGCACAATATAAGAAATATAAATATTATATTAAATATTTATCGTAATATTAGAATAAATAAGTATAAAAAAAATAATAAGCAAATATAGTATATAAGAAATAAAAA
>NC_027751.1:38661461-38662173 GCF_000695525.1 Brassica oleracea var. oleracea | reverse complement strand
CTCCTCCGAAATATGACAAGTGGCATTGTTACTAAAAAAAAGTAAATACACAATATAAGAAAAAATAAATAATAAGTAAATATACAATATAAAAATATTACATTAAACATTAATTATAATACTACAATAAGTGAATATAAAATAAGAAAAATAAAGAATAAATATAAGAAATACAAAAAATATATTAAACATCTATCTGAAAAATATATAATAAAATAAATAATAAGTAAATATATAATATAAGTAAAAGAAATATTACATTAATCTATACTAATAAAATGAACCTTTTGAAGCTCCATAGAGCGTCCACATCAGCGAAAAAAATTCTCCCGAAAGATGACACGTGGCATTATTATTTAAAAAATAGAAAATAAATAATAAGTAAATTTGTAATATAAGGAAAAATAAATAATATGTAAGTAAATAAACAGAAACATTGTATTAAACTAATAAGTAAATATACAATATAAGGAAAATAAATTATAAGTAAATATACAATTAAGAAATAAAAAAACTAAATTAAACATATATATGAAAAATGTGTAGTAGAATAAATAATAACTAAATACACAATATAAGAAATAGAAATATTATATTAAATATTTATCGTAATATTAGAATAAATAAATATAAAATAAAATAAAAAATAATAAGCAAATATAGTATATAAGAAATAAAAAGATTACATTAGATATATATCGTAATATTATCA
>NC_027751.1:38638441-38660990 GCF_000695525.1 Brassica oleracea var. oleracea | reverse complement strand
ATGTTAATGGCATTTTCGTAGATAAAATGCAGGTGTGGGGTTAAAATCTCAAAAAAAAAGGAGTCAAAAGAAAAGGTTAGTTTTCTGTTTGACTCCAAGTTTTGAGTCATTTTTGCAAAAAGCCCTATTTTTTATTAAAAGAAAATTGAGTTGACTAGAGGAGAAACACGAAGAAGAAAGGATCAAAAGACGATTAAATTTTAGTAAACTTTTTTTTTTTTTTTTTTTTATAATAAAAACATAAACCGCCATAGTGTTATTCCCTCGCCGTCTTGAGGTGATTTTCTTCGGCCAAGTGTATGTAGCTTTCTATTACACACCACCCCTTTGCAAGAGATGTGTTTGTGTTTATTTTTGGGTCTCTTTTATTTTCGACAGCTAGATTTTAATTTAGTCTGTACTCAAATTATTTTGGGTAATCAAGGACTCCCCGGCGAAGAACAACAGAAAGCCATTGGAACAACAAAAAAATTTAATTATTTTTTTCAAAATCTAAATACCAAAAATCCGATCCGAAATAACCGAATCCGAACTAAAAATACCCAAACCCGACCCGAAGTACAGAAATACCCGAACGGGTTCTACACCTCTATACCGAAATACCCGAAAATCCAATATACCTAGCCCGAACGCCTACACCTAATTTACTTTATAGAATTGCAAATAGATTTTTACTTTGACGAGCAAACTGTTTTCTTATTTGAGTAATATTTATTCTTCTTTTTTTTAACTAGGGCCGTGTTCATTTTTGAAATTTTAGTAAAATTCAATTCAAACTAAAATATCACCATTTAATATACAGAAAGAATGGTGGGAAATTTCAAATTTCCATAGGTACTTAAATGACGATAAGCATTTCATTTGATAAATTTAGAACTTTCAAATATATCCTGCTTGTGTAAAAAAATACAAAATCTTAAATTATTTTTCTAAGACCATCATACTAGTAAAATATTGTGTGATTTTGTGTGGCTTTTTTTTTTATGACAGTTTGATATTTCATTGATTCATAAAAAAATCTTAAAAAGCTAAAAGATACAGAAAAACTATATTAACAAAAAATATATTTTTTGACATCACCTCTTATTATTGACCACGTTTGTCAAGAAATTTAGAAGAATTATTATTGACCACGTTTGTTATGAAGGGCTAATCAGATATTACTTTTTTTATGAGTGCTTTTGATGATAATCAATAAAAGAATTATTTAAGAAAGTAACAAATAGTGTTTATATAAAAATATTAATAAGATACTAGAATTGTTTTTAAATATTGCCTAATTATAAAAAAAAATACGTATTAGAAATAAATTTTATTTTGTTGCCATTTACAATGCAATTTCTCATTTTTCAAAGTTCAGGGCCTTCAGGCATCGAATTCTTTATTTATTCGGGTGCAAATAAAAGGAATGTATTCTCTTCAATTATCCGAAATTAACTTTAACCATGTATAAATGTTATAAAATTATTGGAAGCAAGTGCACCTCACAAAAAGTGTTTATTTTTGGGTCTCTTTTATTTTCGACTTTAGTCTGTAATCAAATTAATTTGGGTAATCAACACAATAATGAAGTGTATATCAGACTTTTAAATTCATGAGAGAAAGACATGTCAGTAACTGAAAAAACTTACAAACCAATAGAATCATTTTTCTTTTCCACGTGTTTTGTTTTGAGAGATAAATCTTTTTTTATTCTTATTTGTGCCGTTCGACTTTACGACCTATCGCAGATCCAATCCCGGCGAAGAACAACAGAAAGCCATTGGAGCAGAAGAATGAAAATGATATCGCGTAGACTTACTCCTCGCCTGTCTCCGCCAAGGAGATGTCAGCTAAGTCTTTCGATAAAGTTCTGTTGGAGAAGATGAAGATCAAGAAGGAGTTGAAGAAGCTTCAGAAGATGGAGGAGTTCAAACCAAACATGGTACGATCTCTATATCTAGATTAGATTCGGACTTGGTTAGTTCTCGATTCTGCAGATAGGATTTGAACATTTGAGACCTGTTTGATAGTCGACCATTAGATTCAGTTATTACAAGACATGTTACTGATTACGAGTTCATTACAATACTCACTCTGTTTTGTGGAATTTGATAGGAAGGAAAAAGAAAACAGATTTTGCTTTGTTAGTCATGTATGATTTTCAAAGGGTTTGGTAGACGGAGTAAGTGAGATTAGAGAAAGTAGGAAGAAGTGATAAAAGAAGATGGTGGGGAAAAGATTATAACTATGTGGTTGACTTTTCCATCACAAGTTCTCGTGGTGACACATGTAACACGTTAGAGAATGAAATCTTTCTGTGTGTGTTTGCGCAAGCCCTTGTTTTTTTTTTTTTTTTTTTTTTTAACCCTAGGGTCTTTGTTTCTGTTGGAAAGATTAAAACGGTAACAGATGACTTGGTAGCTGCAACTGGTATTGACAAGTTCAGTGTTTCCTATCCATGTGATTTTTCCTAAGAGAAAGGCTTTGTTGTAATAACATCTTATCCATGTGTCCTGGAAATGCTAAGTAACCTAGCATGAGAAGTTAGCAGTATGTCATTGTCTAAGATTACTCTCTTTGCTCATAACCTTGTCACTGATTCTACTACTTTCAGTTGCTATCACTTGGCTGCTTTAAATGTATGTTATTAACAAAGCAGTTTTAATATGCTGATTGGTTTCCAGGTCATGTGTTGATCAATGTCAGGAAACTGGATGCGTGGGGGATACTTGCTTCCATCAATGCTGATGGAAAAGCCATTAAGAGCCACTTTACCTGCGATGGAAACAGTGGGATTGCAAAAGTGATTGTCAGTAAGAATGCATGATGACTAGAGGAGAAGAGAGGAAAAGAGACGGAGAGAAACCTACCAAGTACTTCGGTAAATGGCCACTCAAACATGTCTATGGCATTCAGGTAACTTCCTCTTTGCATACTCTCAGCTTCAAGAGAAACAAACTCAGCACTTGTTTTGAAGTAATGTTCCTCATATGCATCTTCAGGAACCTGTCTCCGCTGCTTTCGCTGCTCTTGACCTTGCAATACAGTTCCATGGATGGGTCTCTTACTTCATCCTCGTTTACTATCACTTGCCTCTCCAGCCAAACCGGAAAACTTACTACGAGTATAACGGATTATTGCATATCTATGCAATCATTGTAATGAATGCACTCTTCTGGAGTGGTGTTTGTCACAGCAGGTAACACTCGTCTATCTCCATGTTCCAGTCTCTACTCCTAGACAATGCCAGCGTAACATTTAAAAAAAAAAATTCATAATGCCATACGCTCAAATAAAAATTTGTGCCATTATTCTTTATTTAAAATTTTCATAATGTCCTACATACAATTAAAATTATCACATAAAATCTCGATGTCCTACGCAACCGGTTCATTTTGGCTATGCTCCGGACCGGACCAGCACCTGAATTTTTAAAACTCGTCAAGTTAGTCTTAACTTTTTTTTCTTTGAACTTTGTATATAGAGATGTTGACTTGACGGAGAGGCTAGATTACTCTTCAGCTACAGTACTAGCCGGGTATACGCTAGTTCTAGCTGTAATACGGTCTTTCAGTATACATGATCAATCTGCCAAAGTCATGGTTACTGCACCTGTTCTTGCACTTGTAGCAACTCATATCATCTACCTAAATTTCTACAACCTTGATGAAGGTATATGATCTTCTTTAGGACTCTCTAATGCATATCACTTTCTCACACTCTCTATAACTTGACAGGGCTTCACCGGAAAGTTATATACGGTATAGGAGGAGTAGAGCTAATAGTGTGGGGTTTATGGGCAGCTTTAACGTCGCATCCATCTAAATGGAAGCTAAGAGCTTTCTTTGTCTCGAGCATACTCACAATGTGTCTGAGAATGCTTGACTTCCCTCCTTACAAAGGCTATGTTGATGCCCATGCTCTTTGGCGAACTGCAGGGATCCCTCTGTCTTATCTTTGGTGGAGTTTTATCCGTGATGACGCCGTTTTTAGAACCACTGTTCTTCTCAAGAAATCAAAGTGATGATTCAAGACAGTTTTATCTTTCTGTCTTTTTTTTTTCCGGTGAGTTTCTCCGGTGTTCAGAAAGTTGTTTTTAGGCGCGTTTTCGCAGGAGAAGCAAAGTGTTTTGTTCTTCTGTGGTGAATCTTGTTAGTACAACGAGCAGGCACCGGAAGCATAAATCGAAGTTCTGCCATATCTTCACAACACAACGAATGGTTTGAATCAGGGTTTTAATTCTACTCTCTGCTTTAGAACTAAGAGCCTTGACCACCTCTCTTTATATAATACTCGAATTTTCCTTATCTTTAACAAACCGACTTTGATAAATAAAAGGAAAATAACCTTTTTTTTGTTTGGTTCAAAAAATAAAAGGAAACTAACTATTATCAGGTTTTTGTATTGTAAAATTGTCTATTATGTGTGTTTTAAATACGGCCGAATGTAGGTGGGCTTGTGATGTTTAGTTGTGGGCTTAGTGTCAATATCGGCTTCTCTGGACTACGCATAGACATAACGCTTAGTTCTAAAGAAGGATAAAAAAAAAATAATCTCAGCAGACGCGCATCTCTATAGACTTTTGACAGAGAAGAGAACCTCTAAGATCGGAATCCATGGAATCGCTCAAAGGAAAAGGGAAAGGATCGACGGGAGCTTCCTCCTATTCCAAGTTGGAGCTCCTCAAGGAATGGACCAATTGGTCTCTGAAGAAGGCCAAAGTCGCGACTCACTACGGCTTCATCCCTCTCATCATCGTCATCGGCATGAACTCCGATCCTAAGCCACATCTCTTCCAACTCCTTAGCCCTGTCTGATCCTCCTATTTCATCTATCATCTTCGTCAAAACCAGATCAATCAATCCTTTCCGATCTTCTCCGGGTTGGCTTATTCGTTAGATCTTCTTTATGTTCAGTAACTAAGTTCTCTATGGTTCTTGTCTGTATGGAATCAGTTAGTTTATGATAATGTTCATTTAGCAAGAACCAGTGATGCTTTTGATTAAGAATTGAAAGTTTATTTATGTTGTTTCTCATTATGCATCAAGTGTTCGAGTGTCTTCTTGTACCATCTTTACAAAACATCTGCTGAATTAGGTCGATCTTGTGGCTTCAAGTCACCACAAGCCAAACCTATTTGCAACATCTCTTCCTCTGTACCCATTTGCTTCATAAGCTCTATGTCTGTTATGAAGCTTATCCTGCTCGCCATATCCCTGTTAGAAGCTCCATTAACACCATGCCTGTGGACTTCCTTTTGTCTCTTCTTTCTTTATATGTTAAGAGACTGAGGAATTAGGTCTTTTTGCTCCAAAGATACCTCAACTTGTTTCAAAACATTTTTTGTTGTTTTGTATAGATAAGAAAGAAGAAAAAAAACAACAACTCTTTGGTAAGGTGATGGGATGGGATGAGAGAAATGCACTTTGGTCCGATTATAAAAGGCCAAGAACAACCCAATTAAACCAATCAAAAATTACGATCCGAAATTTCAAATGTCTTGCTCGGTTTGGTTTAGAACGTACCAATTCGGTTTGGTTTATCAATAATACATAGAGCAAAACGGCACCGTTCTGAGTCCCATCGGCTCTCTTATAACCTCACGAAAAAATTACATGTAAACATCTTGAAGCCTTGTCCTTGTTACACAAACCGTAAACCTATCTTCTTTTCTTCCCCTCTTAAATTCATTATATGTTAAGGATTCAATACAACTTCCCAACCTACCTTGGGACCTAATTGTACAACCCGGAATACCAGATCAAAACAAACAATACAATAAAAAACTATGTTAAGAAAAATATACACGATTCAAAAAACGAAACGAAAATGAAATCATAGAGTCGAGAAGAACCTCTTTCCTTAACTTTTAATAGTCGTTCCGTTAGTGCGGCGGATCTATACGAATATGAGTCCCAAGAAAAAACCATGGTAGCTTATCACGCGGCGCCTGTGAACAACCTGTACGAACTATTGAGTTATGAAACACTCTCGAACTACTTACGCCAAGGGATTTTTCCTGGATGTTTCTCGCAGTGAAAAAGGTTTCGATACGAAAAGTAGTAAATAATAAAGAAGAGAAGACATGTATTTAAAGAAGAAATGAGAGTTCGAATTTCGTAACTGTCGGAGCACCTTAGCGAAATCTCTGAAATCTCGGGAGTGGAGAGTTGAGAAACTTTCTCTGCAAGATTTTCTTACGTTTTTGACACGTTCTAATCTTTTGCGAACAGATAAACTTAATTTTTTTTTAAAGACGAACTACATGTCGTTTAAACACAAACATCATGTTGAGCTTAAATGGGTAAAAAACGTTGAGCTTAACTTGGTCCAAAAAGAATCTTATTGGCCCGGAGGCCTTCCACCAAGACCCAAGACTCAAGATCAAGCCCAAGCACACTCCCACGCCCAAGCACATGACGCCAGCCAAGCCGGCCAGACAGTGGCGGCGCGCATGGAGAGCCTTCATCTCTCTCCAAGCTGTTTACACACTCATAACACATGAGCATATATATACATCACAACTCTTCCTCTCTTGTCCGATGTGGGACAAAGTCCCCTTTTTTTTCATTAAAACACATAAGGCCGAGGCCCATTTATATTCACAGATTTTGCCTATTATTAATTTAGTCATTAGGCTTTAATAATTAGGCCCAACAATCCCCCACATGAATAGAAATGACTCTAAACATATGCATACTTAAATGCAGACTCAATAGACTCTAAAAAATATACTTATTCTAATCTTGACTAGACTAGACACACTTATCGAGAGTGTTTGCGAAAAAATCACTGTGTTTGAGTTGATGGCATTTTTAAACTTTGAACCACTCATAATTATCTGTCGGGTTTACTTTACTAGAAGGTAAACATGATGTCTTGAACCAACCGGTGTTTTATGTAGACCGAGACAACATGCATAACGCAACTTCATTTTCTCGTAAAACTTAGTTCTTTATTGTGTTCATTGTGGTCCTGAACTATTCATGGTTTTCATGAGTGAACTTAGAGAATATAGTCTTGCATTCATTCTCCTAGAAACGGCCCCATTTCATACTCATTAGGTAATTGGCCATGAAAAGTATTGAGTAATACTCAGTTTTAGAAGCTATGGAATCATTAAAGGTCTATGTTTATCATTCTCACATTCGTTAGCACTTTTATCATCTTAGGAGCTGGGAAGAGACTACTTTGTCTCAAAGTGCTTTAGTCAGAATCTGTTTGATTTTGTTTACCCTTTGAACCTACGTCTTGGGATCTCCAGTCATGATAGGTAGGGTTTCAATCAAGCATCCTCATTCGTTCTAGGCTTTAAACCCATTCCTTTTGATGAGTGAACTTAGAGAGTATAGCCTTGCATTCATTCTCCTAGATACGGGCCCATTTCATACTCATTAGGTAATTGGTCATGAAAAGTATTGAGTAATAATCCGTTTTAGAAACTATGGATTCATTAAAGGCCTATGTTTATCCTTCTCACATTCGTTAGCACTTTTATCATCTTAGGAGGTGGGAAGAGACTACTTTGTCTCAAAGTGCTTTGGTTAGAATCTGTTTAATTTTGTTTTCCCTTTGAACCCAGTCATGATAGGTAGGGTTGCAATCAAGCATCCTCATTCATTATAGGGTTTGAACTCATTCCTTTTGATGATTTAACGACAACATCTCATGGAAAACCTTTAGTAAATAGATCTGCTAAGTTGTCAACCGATTTGATGTAGTCTATTGTGATTACACCAGTTAAGTTGTCTAATGGTTTTATGTCGTCTTCTGATGTGATGAGATTTACCATTGTAGAGATTATTCTGAGCCCGAGCTATAGCTGATTGACTATCACAATGTATGCGTATAGCTGGCACAGGTTTCTCCCACATGAATATCTTCCAAAACAATTCTAAGCCATTCAGCTTCTTCTGCTGTTTTGTCTAAGGTTATGAACTCAGATTCCATGGTGGATCTGGCTAACACTGTTTGTTTGGTAGATTTCCATGATATTGCTGCTCCTCCTAGTGTAAAGACATATCATACTTTTTTAGTCTAGTTTCTTGCAGTAGCCTTGTACTTTGCTCTGTCTATTTTGTACATGAACAACACAAGAGCATGTCAACGTTACCACCAAACAAGTTTTGGTATTGTTTGATAAATATCATAACGCCAAGGTTGAGAAGCTCCACTTCTTGAGAGGTTTTAGAGTAGCTGAAACAGAGTGACCCTTGGGCTTAAGTAGAGCCAACCCTTATTTTCTCTGCATCTTTGTCAATTTGTTTGTTACTCATCTCTATGGTATCAAGCTAACGTGAAAACAAGTCTCATAAACTTCGTAAGTATGACAGTGATGGTAGTTTTAATAACTTGTGTATAAGAAGAAAATTTAGTCATCTATTAGTGAATACTAATTATGCTAACTGCTTGATTTGAATGTCCAAACTTTAGCAACTTTGCTTTCTTAAAATCTCACATTCGCAAAAATTTAAACATATGGTATCAACATATATATATATATATATATCACAATTATAATAATAATAATAATAATAATGTATCAGTTATTCTTCCTTAGAGGAAGAAACATTAAAATTCTTGTAGCGTAAGATTCCAAACCAGTTTAGCATACTAAAATCTTCAGATCCAACAAACCTAGCTAGCTAGTTAGGGAAATAGAAAACTAAGTAATATTATACAAAAAGTAAGCAATATCGAAACGTACAAATCACCTCTCCTCCTCGTCGTTGTCAGTGCCATAGCTGTCACACGAAGATTGGAGCCCCATTGATATCTTTGTTGGATTCTTCTGCAAGGTTATGCGAAGAGAAGATAACCACAGTTCGTTGGATCGGTTTTAATGGTTAGCTCGGCGGAACAGTTTGTGCACTTGAAGTAAAACCTATAAATTTCAATCCCTAGGTATGTTTCTTCGGTGACTTGTTCTACACGGCTATTGAATTTGGTGCCCTCCGACATGTAATTACCACACTTTCTGCAACGAGCAGGCACCGGAAGCATAAATCGAATTTTTTTCTGATGATTCTTCGGTTTCAGGAGGCAACGTATCTTCTTCGGATCAAACTCTGCCGGTTTCATGAGGCGAGGTATCTTTTTCTGAGCTTTTTTTTGTGATTTATTGGACATCATTATATAAGAATTTGAATGGTTGTGCATGCCAAATACATCTTTAATGCAGTTTATTTTTTAATGCAAATACGATTATATTTATCCGGTGTTTTTAAAACAGGATAGACCCGATGGTTTGAACCAAGTTCGACCATGAACCAGTTATATAGCCGGGTTGGATCTAATAATTGGTTCGACCATGAACCGGTCACGTAACCAGATTAGATTTCTAAGTTATTAAACTGCTAAAAACCATTAAAACTATTAAAAATCTACAAACCATCTATATAAACATAAAACTAGTTTATATTTATAGTATTTTGTGTTTTAAATTCATTTGTATTTTAATTATGTATCATATTTACTAACATTACTTTTAAATTTATACTTTAAAAATATATTAAACCAGATTACTGAACCAGGTTTGACCCGGTCGAACCATATTGAACCGTGACCCAAACATTATCCAGTTCAGCTTCCGGTCCGGTTTTAAAAACACTGTATTTATCAGATATAAGGAATGAGAAATTTCATATATGATATATTAGTTGGTTTCTATATGTATGACCAATTAAGAATCTGATGGTAATACATTTAAACTAATATATTTTGAGTAATGATAAATGATATAATGAATAGATGGTTAATGGCATATGTTGTATTTTTTAGTAAATAAAAGAGTGTTTAAAATGTGGTGTGAAAAGGCTAGCTTGTGGTGTTGACACGTAAACATAATGACAAATTTTTTAATAATACATAAAATTAAGTTTGTTTTTCTTTAAATGTTTTTTTTAATAATAAGGGGATGCTAGTGTTTATCTGTCTCACCATTTGAAGCCATATTTGCATGGATTTTGAAAACTCAACAAACAAAAACAAATATTTGTGACAGATGTATAATTATAATTTTTATGATTATCATTATTTATATATTTACAATACTATATTTTGGCATATATAGATTTTTAGAGTTTTAAGTGTTTTAAGATTTTTGCTTGGGTTGTTGACTTTTCTAATTTTTTAAATATTTAATCTATTTATCAAGTGAACATCTGTTAAATGATTTTTATCTGTTAGATATTTTGAATATAAGGTTATTTAAAATATTGAAATTTCAAAAAAAAATATAATATTATTTTTCATATTTATTGGGTTTTTTATAAAATTTTATTAATATAATTGACATGTTTTTTTAACAATTTTATTGGTTGATTTAATTTGTTTGAGTGGATAGACTAAAAAGCTTTCAAATAATCTTCGTTTGAAAAAAAAAATATGTTGTTATATTATCTTTTTGTGATATATTATCTATATATACTGCTACTATACAATACATGACCATAAATAATTTACAAAACATTAGAATTCAAAATTTGATGTGTATTAATATCCAAATATATATGAAATAGTCCGCAAAAATTAATAAAAAGCTAACTAAATCTTTGTAATTATTTAATTATATTTTTATCTTGTTTTGTTGGATTCTCATGAAAAGAAATTGTTAGGCTCACAAAATGTTTCAAAATTTGTTGTGTTATTGTTTTGTCTATATTGCAAAATTTCTTGAATTGATATTTTAAATTATTTAAATGGTTTCATCTTTAAATAAGACTTTGTTATTAAGACTTTAGAAAATTATATTTTTGAGTGGTTTTTGTCAAAAATGCAAATCTTAAAAAGGAATTGAAATAATATATAAACTTACTGTTACTACCTAAAACACACTTACTTGAAAATATTTTGGTTGCTTAATTTAGAGCTACCAAAATTTAGTTCTCTATCTGACTTTTTTGTTACGAATCGAGAAATCAGTGCTTCTGCATACTTCTCAATGTTCTAATAGACTTTCAAGGAATATATTAATCAGAAACAAAGTATCAGATTAGAGACTTGAAAATTGAAATCATATTATTGTAACTGTACATAAGAATTTGAATCTCCAAACCTATAGATATTGTTATCGGGCTTCATAATCAGTTTGATCTAAATAGTCTCTCTCAAAGTTAGAAGCATGAGATTATCAAAATTCCCTTCAAAAATATTGATTTTCCTGTTCAATGATCTAAAATCCCTCACAAGAACAGTCAAAACCAAAAGGATATAAAAAGAGATTACAGGCTCTAACATGTGCTGCAACCTT
The DNA here is from genome assembly GCF_000695525.1 of Brassica oleracea var. oleracea. NCBI lineage: Eukaryota > Viridiplantae > Streptophyta > Magnoliopsida > Brassicales > Brassicaceae > Brassica > Brassica oleracea. Next base: position 38,649,757 of record NC_027751.1, on the reverse strand, counting down.
AACAGCAGAAGAGAGCAGCAAAGAGATGCTCCTCTTCAATGATGTGGGTCTGCCTCCAGAACTTCTTGATCTGTGTATTGGTTATGCCGTCTCCCTCGATCTTTTTGATCAGTATCCCAGAGATGGCGGAAGCTGTGAGGGATGAGGTCTCAGTGACTTCTTGAAACACAAATTCTCAGACTCATCCATAATCTGCTTCTTCATATTTTCCACCAAGAACTTCAATTTCACCAATTAGAACAAAAATATGGCACATAGATGCTACTGAATCTAACCCTCAAACTAAAGAGACACAACTGAGATTCTACTAAAAAATTATCAAACGTCCAGGTCTACTCTTCCAATTTGGCTTGAACGTTAAGAAAAACTACAAACTTAAAATGTAGAAGAGAAATGCAGGTAGCTGTAACTTCTAATTTTCATTCAATGATGATGTAAGCAATTAAGTAAATCAAGGATAATGCAAAACATTCCGGCTACTGGTTTTGACTTCTGATCAGACCCACTCTGTCAATGGCTATACGAAACATACCTCTCATCTGATCCACCGCTTCACCTTGTTGTCCTCTCATTCGATTCCTTCCGGTATGCATCAGGTTTCGTATAGTGAAGATCAGGGAGCGATACCTGAGGTGAGATCTACCCCTTGGTTTATGATAGGCTTTTTGCATCTAGTAATTATCTCAGCCTCCGTGTAACTAACTCCCTACTTCTCTCTAATGTTCTTGTATATCTACATAAACAAAATCACTAACACATCTCAGAATTTTCAGATTGAAATCGTCCATGTAAGCTTATGTTGTAGACTCGACCATATAAGATGTTTCACTTCGACAATGGCAGGTTCCATGTCACAACTTTATCTTTTGGTCAGAAATCTATATTATAATAGTTGAGTTTTTGCTCACTTCTCAGCGTGCCACGTCAGTGTTTTGTGGGCCCCACTTTTAAAAAGTGTGAAAAATGTCAAGTCCATGACTCGAATCCGAGTTATTGAAATATAAACACCAACATTTATACCACTAAGCTAAATGATACTTTGTACATTGAAGGCTGAACCTATTATATATTTATGAAGGTCGGAGACCCTTGCTTCTTCGGGTTCCTCTGAGGGTCGGGTCTACAAGTGTGTTATGAGTTTCATTTTTAAATGGGATTCATCACGTTATATGAAACAAAATCAAGTTTGCAACAATTATAGTTTTCCCATATTGTAAATTGTTGTCGTTTAACATGAGTTTGAGTTTCCTTTCATCATTGTCTCAAACAAGTCTGAGTTACAGAGTTGCGCTGTATGTCTGATCATAATCTATTTTTTAACAGGTGAACTCTTCATGTCCACATCTTAAATCGCTTGATCATAAATGTTCCTGAATTGCAGCCCCTATGTAAACCCTATATATATGATTATCATCTTTGATGAACCCAATTTGCATCTCCACAAAACTCATTGATTCCTCTTAGATTTGACCTATGTTCGAAAACGCGGCCGCCGAAGAGCTGTTCAGAGGTTGACCGGAGCGATTATGCCAAAATTGGTGTAGCCAGGCGTTGACCCGCGTTGACCCGCGTAAGACCGCCTAATTTCTGCGTTGACGGCCTAATTCCCGCCTATTCCCGCGTTGACCGCCTAAGTTTTTTTTCGTCCTTGTAAGTTAAAACACGGTTAATTATTTTTTACTCATTATTGACAGATTTTGTGTAATTATTCATTACTAAATAATTATAATTAGCAAACCCACCATTTACGAATCAAAAAGAGACTGTTTAAAATTATATAATTATGTCTAAAACTTGTATCATCATGTTTTAAATTAGCTAAATATATTATAAATATATTAAATTGTATTCAAAACTAGGCCCCGCGTAATCCCTGAGTACTCCCCAATTTTTCGGTAACTCGCTAGGCCCGGGGTTACCGTCCGACTAGCGCCTAGCGTAGTTCCAAACAGGGAATTTAACCATCTTCTAGAAAATGTTTCTCTCTGCCTCTCCAGTTCGTCAAACCGGCGTCCCGGCGTCTGTCACTCAACCTTCGAGTGTCTCCGTCTTGGTCGTAGTAGTCAGAGCATAGCCTCTGACTTCCTCGCTTATGGGATTCCCTGAACTTCAAGAAAGAGATGGAGTTTGTGGGAATCACAGTTCTCTTTCTTGATGAGAAGGTAAGTTAATCTTCGATCTATCACACTTATTTAACATAATTTTTTTAATTTATTTCCTGATTCTTTGTTGGATAATACTATTTGCAGATTCCGTGATTCATGGGTTTACTCCCGTCGGACGTGCTAATCATTACATGCCATCTTTGAAAGCAGGTTCCATTGTAAAAGTCGATTGTTTTGAGGTTGCTAGGTGCTCAAGCAAGTACAAGATAACTGATCATCCATTCCTCATTCGTTTCATCTCACTAACCATTATTGATAAAGTCATCACAGGTGCTCTTGAGATCAATCTCCAGTCAAGATTAGACTGTTCGATAATCTCCAAGTGATTGCGAACACAAACCTAGAACTCCCAGGTATATTATCATATTGTATATGGGTTTATATTATGTTTCGATATCATAACTGATATTTAAACTCGAAGATGTGGTTAGGAAAATCCGTTCTATCCAGGGGTCTGACCTCACCAAAGAAACAACTCGAGTCGTTATCTGTCTCCTCATTGATCCGTAAAAAACAATCAACAGATAATTATCTTTATATTACTGTCTATATTGTGCTAACATCAATAATCAAAAATATTTCATATCCAAGATTTGTGGTCGTCTAGTCATCTCCCTTACTTATCAATCTAGTTTTACACAAATCTTTATTTTAAAGCTTAAAAGAAACCACAATAACCCAAACAATCAAAACACCAAAAACTAGAATCCCAAACAGACGAATCATTAATGATCACCTCTCTTTTTGTCTAATCTTACAAATGAACTTCAAAACAAATATACCAAACCAATCAACTCAACTAAAACTCAACGACACATACATTGAGTCAGCTAAACAAATACAAACTACACGACCAACTATTTAACAATTTACAAACTTACTTTCACAGATGCTTACGAAGAAGATGAAGACGACAACCAAGATAAGTGAAATTACCTAAACAAAAAAGCAGAGTAAGTTACAAAATCTGATAAATACAACTAACAATAATTTTTGTTTACATATTACCCATCAAATAAAAGAGAAACAAACACAACCACACTAGGAGATACAAGAGACAATCCCAACAGACACAATGGCGGCAACAACATCTCCACCTGCTCACTCCTCTTGTCTTATGAAAATAGCTTACATGCTCAATGTCAACAGGCCAATGTTATTGTCTTCTTAATACATATATTCGTTTAAAACTCATTAAGGCTCAAATACTAATTGTCACTCATTTTATAGTTATTTCTACAAGTCTTCATGTATTTGTTTTTTAAAGGTCCGGTAAAAGCAATAAGTTTAAAAATAAAAAAAATATATATAACCAGCATAATAAGAATAAAAAAATTATTACTTAATACACACTACATAACTAAACTGGAGAAAAAATATATAGAAACAAAATGTACTCTCAACAACCTTAATATAATTTATGTAATCTCAACAGTGCAAGCAACAAATTAAAAAGACAAACAAACAATAAGTCTAAGTGACACAGCAAGCAACATCACGAACCATATCAATTACATTACTAACATAATTTAGTCTTTCATGAGTGGAGAACAGTGCATACACAGTTCATCATCACAACTTTAGCCCTATAACAATAAAAAACTTGAAAAAAAAATGATCAACCCAAAACGCAAAATTCACGGCTACAATAACCCTAATAAATATTGAAATGAAACAAGAAATATATCCACAACCCCGCGCTTGCGCGGAGGCAATGTCCCTAGTATGAATAATAAGGGAAAAAATGGGTTGGAAAGTTGTTATTCACATACTAAGGCAAAAACATATTATCTGCCGCAAAAAAAAAGTTTACAGGTCAAGATCAAAAGGGACGTAAGGGTGTTTGTAAGGATCCTACCTGAGAGGTATGATCCTCATCCTCTAGATCTTCAACCACTGCAACCAATAAAAGCTCTTTAGGGTCTGATGTTACGTCAGCATCTTTCATGGCAAGTGAAAACGGAAGAAGCGGTTCCACCTGCACGCTGCTTTTCCATGGATCCAAATACGCATGTCTGATAAAAAATCCTCAAGATCTTCCTCTTTAACCTCCTGAAAAACCTGGATCAGAACAACTTTGGGCTCATCATAACTACATTGATTCTTACCATTTGAAGAGAACCAAAAAAAATCAAACCAAACCAAACCTTGACATCCTTCTTTTCTTCCGTTCAAGTTCTTCCTCTGCTTTGGTCTCCTAATTCAGATAACAAACATGAGATTCTCCCACTCTACCAACGGGTAGAAGATAAATAAGATTTGGGGAAATCCTCAAAATATATATGCATCGGTTGCTCTCAGCTCATTCGAAGAAAGAGCTTCTTCTGGATGCAAAGCTGATTACGAGGACATGAATATGAATTACACGACCATCATTCATCAGCAAGAAAAATCTGGAGAAACATAAAGCAACGATTACTCTGTGAGACTCATTAACCATCAATTCTTTCTTTTTTCACCAAAGGAGGTGATTTCAAGGTTGTTTAATAAGAATCAATGTTATAATTAGAAATCTGGAACAAAATTTATGGAGAGGAAAGACGAAAAAAAAAGTTTGGAAAGTGCCAAAGCAAAAATAAGAGTTATAAGCCTGGAAGTTGTTCGTTTTGGAAGAAAAAGGGCAAAGGTCTTTATCATTAATCGTTTCCGGAGAAGCGCAAATATCTTGATTAGTATTGTCATATAAAATTGATATGGTAATTCAATTTTGATTGGTGGATTATTTAATCTGACGTGTACACCTTTGATGCTGAGGATATTTTAGTATTGTAAGATTTCATCGATTACTTTAGGGGTGGGCATTTTACCCGATATCTGAAGCCGCACTCAAACCCGATCCAAAAAACCCGAACCAAAATCCGAACCGAAGTAGCAAAATATCCAAACGGGTATTGAATTGAAGAGACTGGATATCCGAACCCGAACGGATAATATCCGAACCCGAATGGATATCCGAAGATAACCGAACATATGTATAATTAACTTTATATTTCTAGTTTACATCTCTTATTTTATATAAGATATTTATATTGATACTACAAATACTTTAAGTTCATATGATATACATACAATTACAGAAAAAATGATTTGCTACTCACTTAAAATGCATGTCAAACTTTTTATTTCAATAATTAAAAAAAGTTACATCCAAAATTTAAAAACAATAACCAAATTAATGTCTTTTTAGTTTCAAAATGTTGTGATGTTCAAATTTATTAACCATTCAATCTATTAAAAATAAAAAATTAGTTAAGTGAAAGCTATATTTTTAAATACAAGAAATTTGAGAAATAAAAAAAATAATTATTTTTTCAAAATCTAAATATCAGAATCCGATCAGAAATAACCGAATTCGAACTAAAAATACTCAAACCCGACCCGAAGTATAGAAATACCCGAACGGGTTCTACACCTCTATACCGAAATACCCGAAAGTCCAAAATACCCGGCCCAAATCCGAACGGGTACCCGAACGCCTACACCTAATTTATTTTATAGAATTGCAAATAGATTTTTACTTTGACGAGCAAACTGTTTTTTTATTTAGGTAATATTTATTCTTTTTTTTTTAACTAGGGCCGTGTTCATTCTTGAAATTTTAGTAAAATTAAATTCAAACTTAAATATCACCATTTAATATACAGAAAGAATGGTGGGAAATTTCAAATTGAATGGTGGGAAATTTCAAATTTCCATAGGTACTTAGATGACTATAAGCATTTCATTTGATAAATTTAGAACTTTCAAATATATCCTGTTTGTGTAAAAAAATACAAAATCTTAAATTATTTTTCTAAGACCATCGTACCAGTAAAATATTGTGTGATTTTGTGTGGCTTTTTTTTTATGATAGTTTGATATTTCATTGATTCATAAAAAAATTCTTAAAAAGGTAAATGATACAGAAAAACTATATTGACAAAAAATATATTTTTTGACATCACCTCTTATTATTGACCACGTTTGTTATGAAGGGCTAATCAGATATTATTTTTTTATGAGTGATTTTGATTATAATCAATAAAGGAATTATTTAAGAAAGTAACAAATAGTGTTTGTATAAAAATATTAATAAGATATTAGAATTGTTTTTAAATATAGCCTAATTATAAAAAAAAATACGGTATTAGAAATAGTTTTTTTTTGTTGCCATTTACAATGCAATTTCTCATTTTTCAAAGTTCAGGGCCTTCAGGCATCGAATTCTTTATTTTTTCGGGTGCAAATAAAAGGAATGCATTCTCTTCAATAATCCGAAATTAACTTTAACCATGTATAAATGTTATAAAATTCTTGGAAGCAAGTGCACCTCACCTTCTTTAGATCCATACATATATAGAAAAGGAGTATTATTGTACCTTCTTTTTTACTGTACTCTACATACTGAAAAAAAAAGGAGCAAATAAGCAAATCATTAGACACAGTATTACGTTGGTCAACAAGATGACCATCGTTAATTTATGACTAAAACATGCTACTCTATTTTATACAAAAATGTCTCAGGCATCAATCTTCCAGGCATCTCGGGTTCGATCCGCGCCTCCTGCAGTGGGGCTGATGCGCCTCCTGCAGTGGGGCTGATGGGCCAACTGGACCGGCCCGTTGCGGCCCACTAATAAAGTTGACAAAAAAAAAAAAAAAAGTTGTTTTTAACATTTCAATGAAAAGTTGACAAAGTATATATATATTTTCTAATCTTAAACCAGGATGATTATGGACAAAAAGTTATTTTCTGAGTTCCAAAAGATAAGATGATTAATAAATGATGTTACTGTTAGTTGAGAATTTGACCATTTAAATCATGTAGTTTTTCTTTCAACTACTAAAATTATAAATAATTATTAAATAACACGAAAACACTTGAGAAAATCCCATAAAAAAAAAAAACTCTCAACACATTTTAATATCAAGAAGATGATGACCATTTATTAAAATAAAATAATTACAGTTATACTCTTAATTTCTTTTCGCTACATGCAACATTCACATCCCTTATATAGCTCTTTGCCTCTAAATTGGTTCTCTTGATCGTTAAGCGAAGAAAGCCGGAAACTTCACTTTTCTCTACTCCACCTTCAACGGTTAATTCGAGTTCCTGGTTTCTTCATTTTCCCCGGCGATTTTCTCCTCGCCACTCTCCTTCGCCCTCCGTTTCAAGTTCAATTTCTCGGCGCAGGTATGTACGAATTATCCCGTTTTGCGAACGATCGCCATGAAAGTCGTTTTCTTGATTGTATCTAATCAGTTCGTTTCAAATCAGATTCACGTCTACATCCACTTCCACTTCCACGGCGCGGCGCGATTCTTGTTGATTCTTGATTTTCCGTCGAGGTATGTATCCCTTAAAGAAAGATCTCCATGAAAGGTCACGTCTTGCTTTTCTTGTGTTATATTGATAATGAGGTTTGTATAATTGGTAAGAAATAGTTGTTTGTAGTCCTTTCGCCTTCGTGATTAGATCTTTCTCTAAAGGACATTTAAGTCTTTCTTCAGTCTTGGCTTTCTTTGTATAATTGGCAAAAGAAAATGGTTGTGGTCATGAGTTTGTATAATTGTCAAGAAATGAGTTGTTTTGTAGTCTTTGATTAAGCTCTTGCTTCAGTCTTGGTTTTTTTTTTTTTTTGTATAACTGGCAAAAGAAAATGGTTGGTAAGATTGTTCTGGAAACCGGAGATATCTTGAGTCCACCAAAGCCTGATGAGAATTCACGCAAAATGGTTACTTCAGAGTCTCAAGCTGCTGATGATCTTAAGGCAAACGGAGATATGCTCAAAGACAGCTCCAGTGATTTGATTGGAAATGAAGAGTCGGTTGTGTCAGAAAAGAATATTCCTCAGGATCTTATTGAATTGATTCTTCAACGCCTTCCAGTGAAGTCAATTTTTCGCTTCAAATTGACTTGCAAAGACTGGAGAAGTCTCTCTACCCTACCAAGGTTTATCTACAAACACTTAGAAGTTAGTCAGAGGCGGCTGTTTCTTCACATAAGGGGCTCTCAAGTTTGGCAGCTTGATCTAGAATCTCTGACATATTCAAGGATCCAAGACTTTGGAGAAGAAATTGGAAGCATCTCACACTGTGATGGCCTGGTTCTGTTGAGCACATCTTGCTATGAGCCTTCAACCAAAACTCTCGCTCTCAAGGTGCATGCGCCTGGATACCTAGAATTGGGCTCTCCTTGTATGATTTCTACTGCCTAGGGAGAGATAGCAAGAAATCCTACAAAGTATTGAGGTTCACACATGGAAGATATGATCAGGATGATTTTGAAGCAGAAGCTGAGTTATATGATCTTGAATCACATCGCTGGAAGACTGTTGAGATAATAGATGACTGGATTACACATGGCAACAGCAACTTTGGAGCGGTGTCCGTTGAAACTAGCTCATATTGGGTTGCTGCGACAGAGGAGGGTAAATATTTTGTGCAGAGTTTAGACTTCACTGCCGAATGTTTTAGAGCCATAACTCTCCCACAAGCACTTGCTCTCTCTGGTGAAAAAACACTGGCTCTGTCGCCATTGGAACACCAAAAGCTGTCTATTTTGTGTCAGATAGCAGACAAAACCGAGCTTTGGATTACTCAGGTTGGAGATGTTGTGAATTGGGAGAGGTTTCTTGTTTTTACAGGACATCAGCTTATACCTCAGAATCCAACCTTTCTCATCATGGAAAAAATGGTCAAGGTGTTTTGTGAAGAAGTAACGGTTGATAGAAGTTTTGCTAAGATCAAAATCAGACAGATAGGCCAGGGCGGCTTTGAAGATACCCAAATAGCACAATATCGATTTGATAGGCATACAAGGAGTTGCCTGTATACAGAGAGTCTGGTTCCCTTGCCATGAGGTGCGTTTGGTTTTTATTAGGTATTTTCTTAAAGTGCGTTAGGTTTTTATGAGGTGTGTTTGGTTTCAATGACAATATTTTCTTATGCGTTTGGTTTCAATAACAATATTTTCTTAGGCGTTTGGTTTTTATGAGGTGCGTTTGGTTTTTCTTATGCAGGTACAATGTTTCTGAGGCAAAGCATCAATATAGTCTTCGGTGACAGAACAGTTTTTTTTTTCTCTGGGAGTATGATAGGAAACCAGATGCGGCAGACAAGGTGTTTCTGAACATGTTAATACAAATTTGTTGTAGATTTGCTTAAGAGATTCTTTTTGGATTGGGATACAGAGATACTATAGAGTCAACGGTAAAGTACAGTTTTTTCCCTGAGAGAGTATGATAGGAAACTAGAGGAGGCAGAGCAAAGTGTCTCTTTAACATGTTCTTGTTGTGGATTTGGTTACAGTTTCTTTTTGGATTGAAATACAGAGTTAGTCAAGTGAACTGAACTTTTACTGAATTCAAAGTTGAGATCATAAATTGGCCATCTCGGATGGTGGTGTTTGCTGTTTGTTTGGTTGATAATCTTGTTTGATTGAATTCACACTGATAGCTTATGCTTTCAGTGACTTAGTCTTGTCCAGATGGTCTTTTTCTGATGTTTTTCAAGAACATGAAGATTCCAAACATACACATAACAAATGACAAAGAGCAAAGAAACCTTCACTATAAAAGAGAGAGAGAAGGCGACCCTCTTATTACAAATAAGAAGAACTAGATATATGAGCTTCGACCTTCACCTTCGTTTCCATCTGCTCAAACACTTTCTTGTTAGTGCCTTTCACCTCTGCTTCAAGTCTTTGCATTTTGGTAAGCCACTGACTCTGTGTCATCTAACAAAGCTTCATACACCCATTTGAAAGCACGATTATCATTGTTTGCATAAACTTCAACATTGGTGATAGAAGGGTGGTAGCTTGGAACCTCAAGCATGGTCTCAAGACTAGAACCATCCACAATGGGCAAACGCATGCATATACTTGACAAGAGATTTGTTGAACAATGGAAGGGTATCTTCCAATCAAATCAATCTGAAACTTAGCCTTATCAAACCCAGTGACTCGATGAAGATCATTCAAGAATGTGGGTATCAACTCTGATCACTCTGGGAATTGATGATCCATCTTGGTAGATTGGACCATCAGCGCCATCTTTAATACATCCGTTCCAATAACAGAACACATGAATCTTTCTTTTCTCCATGAGCTCTTCAGCTAAGTCAGTCAAAGAGAAATATCAAAAGCCATTGGTGATAATCAGAAACTGTTACCTTGGTCCCTCCTCAAAGCAAAAGTTTTGTTGTAAACAATACACGAGTATTTTTGGGTAGATAAGACTACCTCTTTTTGTCTTTTTCATTGATTAAATAGAGATAAACAACAATGGAAATGGAGCTCAACTCCTACAAACTGGAAATGGGAAAGTGGAAGAGGTGGTTCCTTATCTCAAGGAAGACCAAGCCCTCTTCTTATTAACTAACTTGAAACACAAGAAATGACTAAACTTATGAATAAAAGTTAAGGAAAATACTTCTGGTTTCTAAAGTTAAGGTGATAATCAGAAACCCTTAAAAACTCAAGGTAGCAGTAGCAACAACCAGCAATGTAAGATATAAAGAGAAAGCTTTCTAAAAGAGAGAAGTGAATTAGATAAACCCTTAACGAAATGGAACTTTGTGAATTGAGAAACCCCTAAAGCTGTCATATTTTTTAGGGAGAATTGCCAAGTGTGACTCAAAACTTGGAGTCAAACCCAAAACAATATCCCAACTTGGGTCAAAGGCAAAAGTAACCTAAAAGGCTATTGAAATTACAACTATCCCCTTGTGACCAAACAAAAAAACGGAATTTTTTTTACGTTTCTACCTCTCGCAAGTCGTCTGTTTAGACGACTTGCAAATAAGTCGTCCAGACGACTTAACTAAAAGTCGTCTGGACAGTTAGTCTTAAACATAATTTAAAAATTTTGTAAAAAATATTTTGATAAGTGAAAAATGGGAATTATGTAATTAACATATGTCTTAGGAGGTATAAATTAAGATATAACAAATTTCAATTGTTTTCAGCATAGATGAGTGAAAGTAGTGAGTCATGATATTCTTAAGTTTATGTTTCATCAACATATGTTGTAGTATTGTATGTGTTCTTAGGGTTAGATTTTGGAAAGCATTAAAACCGTTTTTGAAAATTTTTAAAATTACTTATGCCTGTTCATTTTTGTGTATAGTAAACACTATTTAAGTATAATTTGATTTTATAACGTGG
>NC_027751.1:38636308-38638341 GCF_000695525.1 Brassica oleracea var. oleracea | reverse complement strand
CTCACATTCGCAAAAATTTAAACATATGGTATCAACATATATATATACTAGGTGATTTTCCCGTGCTCATGCACGGATATAAATAATTTTAAAGTAAATATATTATAATAATTGATTGTTACTTACTTTTAGTTTTAATTAGTTTATAATTTATATGCATCATTTATATTAATAATATTATGTTACTTTAATTATACATATGGTGTTTTAATGTTATATCTAATCGATTTGGTTTTTTTTAGTTGATTTAGTTATCATTTGGGTAAATTGGATTGCATCTACGAATTCAACTGTAATATTTTTATTCCATATATTAAAATTTTGGTTAATTTCTTATTTGCATTTAGGTGGTTGTTGTCTTAGATATGTGAATATATTTTATGAAGATTATGTATAACTTAAGATATATTGTGCTTAGAATGAAATAAAAAAATAAACTAAAGTGTCTGATTCCAAATTACATAAATTAATATAACGAAACGATAATATTCTGAAGTCTCATGCATTCTCCTGCATATATATAAATTTTACAAAAGAGCTAAATTGTAAAAGTTGGTTAATATTCTATTTTCATTTTTAATATGCTTTGAGTTGTCCTATGATTTATATTTATAAAATAAATTACTATTTTTATAAAATTAAATATTCTTATCGTAGTTAAATCTATGATTTTAGATATTAGTTGGATTAGTCGAATCACTCACGTTGTAAGTATATTGAGTTACATATATTCTTTCAAATTCAAAATGAAGTATAATTATTTTTATTATAATTAAGTCAAATGTGCATGTATTTTCATAATAATTATCAAATTATATGTTGATGTTTGTAAAAAAAATATTAGAAAATAAAACGATGATCAATAGGAAGTTACATGCGTAAGTAGCTGATACATTTTTGAAAGCTCATGAGCACATATCAATATTTACAATAATTTGAATATTTTATAAATTTTAAATAAATTTATGCATTTGATTTATTGAATGGAGACTAAAATTTATTTTAAATAAACTTAAAAATGAAAATTCAGTTTTGCTTTGGTATTTTGATAATGGTTCTATTAAGTTACAAACATAAAAACATGAAATTTTAAAGCAAATTTAATATTAAGAAAAAATAACTTTAATAATGATAAAATATAATATATCTACCTCATTAAACTATTTTGTAACTATTTGATCAAACGATGTTTATTTTGAAAATTATTTTTAGTTTTTTTTTTAATATCTCTTAAAAGTAAGCAGTAAAAAAATTGTGATTCTATTTAAAAATAATATTATATAATTAAAATATAATTTATCAATATTTTTTTGCTGTAATTGAAAGATATTATAGTCAACTAAATATATGAAAAATAAATAAAACATTTGAATATTACTAATTATAAACAATATTTAGACAATTAAACATATATCAGTTTATGTTACTTAATTATTTTATGTAATCACCTAAGAAAATATATAGATATATAAAAATATTTTTATTAATTTGAATTTTTTTTTATTGTTTAAAATTATGTTTTAAAAGAAATAATATTTCTTTTTCTAATATCAAGATTATCGGTGTAAATTGTTTTTAATGAAATCACATTATGTAGAAATTTATAATTTTCATCTAAGAAAGAATAGATACAAAGAAAGTATTTTATTACTTCAAAATTATATTTTATGTTATTTAAAAATATTTTTTAAATGTAATATTACTATTTTGTGAACTTTTTTTTTTATGAAATCATATTATATTTACATATATTTCGTTTTTCAATTCTTTTTTTTAACTTTATTAAAATTTTCCTTTTTTATTATATGTGTAAATTTTTTGGAATTTTTTAAAAGGAAACTAAAAAAAATAGTATTTTAAATGTAAATTAATTCATTAAGGGTATCAGTGTAATCAACCATCATGAGAGTTAACGTGAGAGCGACACATAGGAAACTGATTTCTCAAATAATATTATAATCTCTATAATATTATTAGAGAAGTCAATTTCCTATGTGTCGCTTTTACGTTAACTCTCACGATGGTTGATTACA
>NC_027751.1:38633092-38636208 GCF_000695525.1 Brassica oleracea var. oleracea | reverse complement strand
ATAATTTGATAAATATTATGAAAATATATGCACATTTAAATGATAAATAAAATTGATTTGATTTTACTTAATTATAATAAAATACTAATATTGATCAGCTATCCTTATGTATGTAATTTCATGTTGATCATTTCTTTATTTTCTAATATTTTTAAAACATCAACATATAATTTTGATAAATATTATGAAAATAAATGAATATTTAAGTGAGAAATAAAAATAATTTTATTTGACTTAATTAGAATAAAAACTAATTACACTTGAGTTTGATTTGAAAGAATATATGTAACTCAATATACTCACAACATGAGTGACTCTACTAATCCAACTTATATCTAAAATCATATATTTAACTACAATAAGAATATATAATTTTATAAGAATAGTAATTTATTTTATAAATATAAATCATAGGACAACTCAAAACATATTCAAAATGAAAAATATTAACCAACTGTTACAATTTAGTTCTTTTGTAAAATTTATATATATGCATGAGACTTGAGAATATTATTTTTATATTAATTTATGTAATTTATAATCAGACACTTTAGTTTATTTTTTTATTTCATTCTAAGCACAATATATCTTAAGTTATACATAATCTTCATAAAAATATATTTACAACTCTAAGACAACAACCACCTAAGTGCAAATAAGAAATTAATGAAAATTTTAATATATAGAATGAAAAATATTACAGTTGAATTCAGAGATGCAATCTAATTTACACAAATGATAACTAAATTGACTGTGTGTAACATCAGAGTGAATAGTTTCTGCAGCTGGTAACTCATTCACCTCTCCTTTTAGTCGAGTCACTCTGTGCCTCTCCAGCTTCCCCAAAAACAACAAAACCGATTAGATATAATATATATATATATAATCATATGTATAATTAAAGTAATATAGTATTATTAATATAAATGAAGCATACAAATTATAAATTAATTTAAAATTAAAAGTGAATATCAATCAATTATTATAATATATTTACTTTAGAAATATTTATATCCGTGCATGAGCACGGGAAAATCACCTAGTTTTTAAATAAGTATAAAGCAATCACTTGAAGTTTTTATTTAGATTAATTTTCCAATCTGATTGTATTTAAATTAGTTTAGTTTAAGAAAATTATTTTTCATTTTCGAAATAATAATTTTATACCATTTTTAAAAACAATTAATAAATTCTAAGTTTGTTGATTTTATATAAAAATATTTAATTTATAAAATATTTATAATACCTATTAAATAGGATGCTATTCACTCAATTAAATTATTTTGTCGCAACTAAACTTTAAATACGTTCAGTAATTTAGAAACTTGATTACATTGAGTAATAAACTTAAATATAACTTTGCTTATTTAACTCAAAGCATATATTAAAATTTTGGTTAATTTCTTATTTGCATTTAGGTGGTTGTTGTCTTAGATATGTGAATATAGGAAGTTACATGCGTAAGTAGCTGATACATTTTTGAAAGATCATGAGCACATATCAATATTTACATTAATTTGAATATTTTGTAAATTTTAAATAACTTTATGCCTTTGATTTATTGAATGGAGACTAAAATTTATTTTAAATAATCTTAAAAATGAGAATTCAGATTTGCTTTGGTATTTTGATTATGGTTCTATTAAGTTACAAACATAAAAATTTAAAATTTAAAATAAAATTTAATATTAAGAAAATATAACTTTAATAATGATAAAATATAATATATCTAACTCAATAAACTATTTTGTAACTATTTGATCAAACGATGTTTATTTTAAAAATTATTTTTAGTTTTTTTTTAATATCTCTTATAAATAAGCAGTAAAAAAGTTGTGATTGTATTTAAAAATAATATTATATAAGTAAAATATAATTTATCAATATTTTTTTGTTGTAATTGAAAGATATTATAGTCAACTAAATATATAAAAAAAAACATTTGAATATTACTAATTATAAACAATATTTAGACAATTAAATATATATTAGTTTATGTTACTTAATTATTTTATGTAATCATCTAAGAAAATATATAGATATATAAAGATATTTTTATTAATTTGAATTTTTCTTGTATTGTTTAAAATTATGTTTTAAAAGAAATAATATTTCTTTTTCTAATATCAAGATTATCGGTGTAAATTGTTTTTAATGAAATCACATTATATAGAAATTTATCATTTTCATCTAAGAAAATATAGATATAAAGAAAGTATTTTATTACTTCAAAATTATATTTTATGTTCTTTAAAAATATTTTTTAAATGTAATATTACTATTTTGTGAACTTTCATTTTTTTATGAAATCATATTATATTTACATATATTTTCGTTTTTCAATTCTTTTTTTTAACTTTATAAAAAATTACTTTTTTATTATATGTGTAAATTTTTCAGAAAATTTTTAAAAGAGTCGTTATTAAATATATATTAGTTATTACTAATGACGATAATACTTTATTTTTTATGTGTTTATATTATGTTTATGGTTGAATCAATTCAGCGAAAAACGGAACCAGAAGAAGTTAAGAACTTAGAAAGTCTAATAATAATAATAATAATAATCTATATTATAATAGTTGAGTTTTTGCTCACTCCTCAACGCGCCACGTCAGCGTTTCGTGGGCTCCACTTTTAAAAAGTGTGAAAAAATGTCAAACTCATGGCTCGAACCCGGGTTATTGAGATATAAACACCAACATTTATACCACTAAGCTAACTGATACTTAGTACATTGATGGCAGAACCTAATATATATTTATGAAGGTCGGAAGCCCTTGATTCTTCGGCTTCCTCTGAGGGTCGGGCCTACAAGTGTATTATGGGTTTCATTTTTTAATGGGATTCATTACGTTATTTGAAAAAAAGCTCAAGTTTGCAACAATTATGGTTTTCCTATATTGTAAAGTGTTGTAGTTTAACATGAGTTCGGGTTCTTTTCATCATTGTCTCAAACAAGTCTGAGTTACAGAGTTGCGCCGTGTGTGTTCGTAATCTATTTTTTCCCCGGTGAACTCTTCATGTCCCCATCTTAAATCGCTTTATCATAAATGTTCCTGATTTGTAGCCCCTTTGTAAACCCTATATATATGATTCTCATCTTTGATGAACAA
>NC_027751.1:38631919-38632911 GCF_000695525.1 Brassica oleracea var. oleracea | reverse complement strand
CTTGATGAAAAGGTAAGTTAATCTTCGATCTATCACACTTATTTAACATAATTATTTTAATTGATTTCCTAATTCTTTGTTGAATAATATTATTTGCAGATTCCGTGATTTATGGGTTTACTCCCGTCAGACGTGCTAATCATTACATGCCATCTTTGAAAGAAAGTTCCATTGTGAAAGTCGATCATTTTGAGGTTGCTAGGTTCTCAAGCATGTACACGATAACTAATCATCCATTCCTCATTTGTTTCATCTCACTAACCATTATTGGTGAAGTCATCACAGGTGCTCCTGAGATCAATCTCCAGTCAAGATTAAAATGTTCGACAATTACCAAGTGATTGCGAACACAAACCTAGAAACTGGTAAACATAGCATATTTGGCAGCTCAAAGCAAGATTACAATCAGGCAAATTCAAGTAGAAAGGACATACCAACAACTGAAACTGGTAATTAGTCAACAACTTATCCCATATTTTTCTTATTCCTAAAAAATCCACTATGTTTCTGATCTATTTTTTCATCTACCCAATTTTAGCCTCTATCATGGATAGCTCTCTCCCAAGAATTGCATTGACTATGGTTTCTGGGAAGAAAAAGATCTTGCTCCTGAAAGAAAGACTGTGACAACCCTGTTGTAAGATTTTAGTTTGTGCAGAACAAAAAAACCTTGATTTCTTTTCTATTTAGTATAGTGATAGTTATTGACAATCATTAGTCATTTGCCAATATGTTTTTTATGCGGCATTTCAGAACTAATTTCTCCATTCCAAGCGGAACAGCAGATGAAAGCTAATTTTTCTGGAAGCTCCTCGACTTCAAGACAAATCAAAAGATAAATGTTGGTGGGAGGTTGATCAAGGGACTACTTCAGAGAAGTGAGACGGCCTAGCCAGACTTCTTCTTTTGTACAGCCTGAGCAAAGAGTGGAACCCACAAAACACGAGAGAAGAAAAAACAAAACACGAAATTAACATATTCAGACCTTCTCT
>NC_027751.1:38626636-38631837 GCF_000695525.1 Brassica oleracea var. oleracea | reverse complement strand
CTAAGAAACAATTTTACCTACATGAATCGGGAAATTAGTGCCCACATTCCCAACATAGAGAAAAAGAGGAGTTGAAGTCCTAACAGTTTTCTCAGTATCAGACTAAACCACAGATTCAAGGCCCAGCTATTTTGAAACCTTAACATTTTAAAGTCATACTTTTAAAAAAAAATTATATTTGGCCATATTTCAGACTTTTTTGTCAACCCCAAATCATCTATAACAAAGTCCAGAAAAAATATATAAATAAAATAATTTTCTAAGTATGTAATTCTAAAAATGTTATAAACTTTTTTAAATATATTACAATTCTATTTTTTCTAAAAACAATCGGTGAAATAAGAAAAATTTTTTATTTTATTGTTATTTAAATTGTTAAATTTTTAAATCCAAATTTATTATCTTTTTCCATGCCCTATTTGATTTATATACAAACAACTACCTAACTAAACACTAACAAGTTCCATCACCCTCAACTTTGAACATATAAGATATAAAAATATCAACATATGACTTTGTCATTCATTCTTATATCAAACTCATCAACCTATGTAATTTCCAAAGTCTCATCCATCACATTATAGATAAAAAAAACAAGCAAACAATAAAATCCAGTAAACAAAACTATACAATGCACCTATAATGTAGCCGACTATGCACCTAGTAATAATAATGTATCAGTTATTCTTCTTCAGAGGAAGAGACATTAAAATTCTTGTAGCGTAAGATTCCAAACCAATTTAGCATACTAAAATCTTCAGATCCAACAAAACTAGCTAGCTAGCTAGGGAAATAGAAAACTAAGTAATATTATACAAAAAGCAAGCAATA
Source organism: Brassica oleracea var. oleracea (assembly GCF_000695525.1). Lineage (NCBI taxonomy): Eukaryota > Viridiplantae > Streptophyta > Magnoliopsida > Brassicales > Brassicaceae > Brassica > Brassica oleracea. The sequence goes on along the minus strand of NC_027751.1, from coordinate 38,631,006 downwards.
TCGAAACGTACAAATCACCTCTCCTCCTCGTCGTTGTCAGTGCCATAGCTGTGACACGAAGATTGGAGCCCCATTGATAACTTTGTTGGATTCTTCTGCAAGGTTATGCGAAGAGAAGATAACCACAGTTCGTTGGATCGGTTTTAATGGTCAGCTCGGCGGAACAGTTTGTGCACTTGAAGTAGAACCTATAAATTTCAATCCCTAGGTATGTTTCTTTGGTGACTTGTTCTACACGGCTATTGAATTTGGTGCCCTCCGACATGTAATTACCACACTTTCTGCAACGAGCAGGCACCGAAAGCATAAATCGAATTTTTTTCTGATGGTTCTTCGGTTTCAGGAGGCGAGATATCTTCTTCCGATCAAACTCTGCCGGATAATACTGGTTTAGGCCTTTGCGTTCTGTCATATCTTCACAACACAACGAATGGTTCGAATCATTTAGGGTTTTGCAATCTTTTTCTTAGCAAAAAATTAAGGGTTTGGAAGAATCGGACCGATTTATAACAAAACAATAGCTCTCCGTGTTTCTTAATTGTGTCGGTTTAATAGTATTGAGGCCCAATTACTTAGAAAAACGTGTGAGGCCATATTGTGATAATAAGTTAATAACTAAATCCAAAAGGATTACGATTAAGTTGGATTCTTTTGGACCTTCATTGCATCCAACGGTTATGATATATTCGTTTGTTACTTTTTTTTTGAAGTGATTATTCTTTTGTTACTTACTATTCGTTTATTACCACTAGAGATTATATACTATAATTTCTTTTCATTTCCAAACTTTTAAATATTTCAATTTGTTGTACATTATCTTACAAAAAAAACATAAAATAAGATAATAGAAAGATGACAATAGTTTGAGCTTTTTTTTTGTGATTTATTGGACATCATTATGTAAGAATTTGAATGGTTGTGCATGCCAAATACATTTTTAATGCAGTTTATTTTTTTTAATGCAAATACGATTATATTTATCAGATATAAGGAATGAGAAATTTCATATATGATATGTTAGTTGGTTTCTATATGTATGACCAATTAAGAATCTGATGGGAATACATTTAAACTAATATATTTTGATTAATGATAATATAATAAATAATAAATGATATAATGAATAGATTGTTGATGGCATATGTTGTAATTTTTTAGTAAATAAAAGAGTGTTTAAAATGTGGTGTGAAAAGGCTAGCTTGTGGTGTTGACACGTAAACATAATGATAAATTTGTTAATAATTCATAAAATTAAGTTTTTTTTTTAAATGTTTTTTTTTTTAATAATAAGGGGATGCTAGTGTTTATCTGTCTCACCATTTGAAGCCATATTTGCATGGATTTTGAAAACTCAACAAACAAAAACAAATATTTGTGACAGATGTATAATTATAATTTTTATGATTATCATTATTTATACATTTACAATACTATATTTTGGCGTTTTTAATTTTTTAGAGTTTTAAGTGTTTTAAGATTTTTGCTTGGTTTGTCGACTTTTCTAATTTTTTAAAGATTTAATCTATTTATCAAGTGAACTTCTGTTAAATGATTTTTATCTGTTAGATTTTTTGAATATAAGGTTATTTAAAATAATGAAATTTCAAAAAAAAAATATAATATTATTTTTCATATTTATTGGGTTTTTTATAAAATTTTATTAATATAATTGACATGTTTTTTTAACAATTTTATTGGTTGATTTAATTTGTTTGAGTGGATAGACTAAAAAGCTTTCAAATAATCTTCGTTTGAAAAAAAAAATATGTTGTTATATTATCTTTTTGTGATATATTATCTATATATACTGCTACTATACAATACATGACCATAAATAATTTACAAAACATTAGAATTCAAAATTTGATGTGTATTAATATCCAAATATATATGAAATAGTCCGCAAAAATTAATAAAAAGCTAACTAAATCTTTGTAATTATTTAATTATATTTTTATCTTGTTTTGTTGGATTCTCATGAAAAGAAATTGTTAGGCTCACAAAATGTTTCAAAATTTGTTGTGTTATTGTTTTGTCTATATTGCAAAATTTCTTGAGTTGATATTTTAAATTATTTAAATGGTTTCATCTTTAAATAAGACTTTGTTATTAAGACTTTAGAAAATTATATTTTTGAGTGGTTTTTGTCAAAAATGCAAATCTTAAAAAGGAATTGAAATAATATATAAACTTACTGTTACTACCTAAAACACACTTACTTGAAAATATTTTGGTTGCTTAATTTAGAGCTACCAAAATTTAGTTCTCTATCTGACTTTTTTTGTTACAAATCGAGAAATTAGTGCTTCTGCGTACTTCTCAATGTTCTAATAGACTTTCAAGGAATATATTAATCAGAAACAAAGTATCGGATTAGGGACTTGAAAGTTGAAATCATATTATTGTAACTGTACATAAGAATTTGAATCTCCAAACCCATAGATATTGTTATCGGGCTTCATAATCAGTTTGATCTAAATAGTCTCTCTCAAAGTTAGAAGCATGAGATTATCAAAATTCCCTTCAAAAATATTGATTTTCCTGTTCAATGATCTAAAATCCCTCACAAGAACAGTCAAAACCAAAAGGATATAAAAAGAGATTACAGGCTCTAACATGTGCTGCAACCTTAACAGCAGAAGAGAGCAGCAAAGAGATGCTCCTCTTCAATGATGTGGGTCTGCCTCCAGAACTTCTTGATCTGTGTATTGGTTATGCCGTCTCCCTCAATCTTTTTGATCAGTATCCCAGAGATGGCGGAAGCTTTGAGGGATGAGGTCTCAGTGACTTCTTGAAACACAAAAACTACAAACTTAAAATGTAGAAGAGAAATGCAGGTAGCTGTAACTTCTAATTTTCATTCAATGATGATGTAAGCAATTAAGTAAATCAAGGATAATGCAAAACATTCCGGCTACTGGTTTTGACTTCTGATCAGACCCACTCTACTCTGTCAATGGCTATACGAAACATACCTCTCATCTGATCCACCGCTTCACCTTGTTGTCCTCTCATTCGATTCCTTCCGGTATGCATCAGGTTTCGTATAGTGAAGATCAGGGAGCGATACCTGAGGTGAGATCTACCCCTTGGTTTATGATAGGCTTTTTGCATCTAGTAATTATCTCAGCCTCCGTGTAACTAACTCCCTACTTCTCTCTAATGTTCTTGTATATCTACATAAACAAATTCACAAACACATCTCAGAATTTTCAGATTGAAATCGTCCATGTAAGCTTATGCTGTAGACTCGACCATATAAGATGTTTCACTTCGACAATGGCAGGTTCCATGTCACAACTTTATCCTTTGGTCAGAAATCTATATTATAATAGTTGAGTTTTTCCTCACTTCTCAGCGCGCCACGTCAGTGTTTTGTGGGCCCCACTTTTAAAAAGTGTGAAAAATGTCAAGTCCATGACTCGAATCCGAGTTATTGAAATATAAACACCAACATTTATACCACTAAGCTATATGATACTTTGTACATTGATGGCTGAACCTAATATATATTTATGAAGGTCGGAGGCCCTTGCTTCTTCGGGTTCCTCTGAGGGTCGGGTCTACAAGTGTGTTATGAGTTTTATTTTTAAATGGGATTCATTTCGTTATATGAAAAAAAAATCAAGTTTGCAACAATTATAGTTTTCCCAAATTGTAAATTGTTGTCGTTTAACATGAGTTTGAGTTTCCTTTCATCATTGTCTCAAACAAGTCTGAGCTACAGAGTTGCGTTGTATGTCTGCTCGTAATCTATTTTTTAACCGGTGAACTCTTCATGTCCACATCTTAAATTGCTTGATCATAAATGTTCCTGAATTGTAGCCCCTATGTAAACCCTATATATATGATTCTCATCTTTGATGAACCCAATTTGCATCTCCACAAAACTCATTGATTTCTCTTAGATTTGACCCATGTTCGAAAACGCGGCCGCCTAAGAGCTGTTCGGAGGTTGACCGCGGCGATTATGCCAAAATTGGTGTAGCCAGACGTTGACCCGTGTTGACCCGCGTAAGACCGCCTAATTTCCGCGTTCACGGCCTAATTCCCGCCTATTCCCGCGTTGACCGCCTAAGTTTTTTTTCCGTCCTTGTAAGTTAAAACACGGTTGATTATTTTTTACCCATTATTGATAAATTTTGTGTAATTATTCATTACAAAATAATTATAATTAGCAAACCCACCATTTACGAATAAAAAAGAGACTGTTTAAAATTATATATAAAAAATTATATAATTATGTCTAAAAACTTGTATCATCATGTTTTAAATTAGCTAAATATATTATAAATATATTAAATTGTATTCAAAACTAGGCCCCGCGTAATCCCTGAGTACTCCCCGATTTTTCGGTAACTCGCTAGGCC
>NC_027751.1:38598503-38623462 GCF_000695525.1 Brassica oleracea var. oleracea | reverse complement strand
TTTTCCCTTTGAACCTACGTCTTGGGATCTCCAGTCATGATAGGTAGGGTTGCAATCAAGCATCCTCATTCATTATAGGGTTTGAACTCATTCCTTTTGATGATTTAACGACAACATCTCATGGAAAACCTTTAGTAAATAGATCTGCTAAGTTGTCAACCGATTTGATGTAGTTTATTGTGGTTACACCAGTTATGTTGTCTAATAGTTTTATATCGTCTTCTGATGTGACAAGATTTACCATTGTAGAGATTATTCTGAGCCCGAGCTATAGCTGATTGACTATCACAATGTATGCGTATAGCTGGCACAGGTTTCTCCCACATGAATATCTTCCAAAAAAATTCTAAGCCATTCAGCTTCTTATGCTGTTTTGTCTAAGGCTATGAACTCAAATTCCATGGTGGATCTGGCTAACACTGTTTGTTTGGTAGATTTCCATGATATTGCTGCTCCTCTTAGTGTAAAGACATATCATACTTTTTTAGTCTAGTTTCTTGCAGTAGCCTTGTACTTTGCTCTGTCTATTTTGTACATGAACAACACAAGAGCATGTCAACGTTACCACCAAACAAGTTTTGGTATTGTTTGATAAATATCATAACGCCAAGGTTGAGAAGCTCCACTTCTTGAGAGGTTTTAGAGTAGCTGAAACAAGGTGACCCTTGGGGTTAAGTAGAGCCAACCCTTATTTTCTCTGCATCTTTGTCACTTTGTTTGTTACTCATCTCTATGGTATCAAGCTAACGTGAAAACAAGTCTCATAAACTTCGTAAGTATGGCAGTGACGCTAGTTTTAATAACTTGTGTATAAGAAGAAAATTTAGTCATCTATTAGTGAATACTAATTATGCTAACTGCTTGATTTGAATGTCCAAACTTTAGCAACTTTGCTTTCTTAAAATCTCACATTCGCAAAAATTTAAACATATGGTATCAACATATATATATATATACTAGGTGATTTTCCCGTGCTCATGCACGGATATAAATAATTTTAAAGTAAATATATTATAATAATTGATTGCTACTTACTTTTAGTTTTAATTAGTTTATAATTTATATGCATCATTTATATTAATAATATTATGTTACTTTAATTATACATATGGTTTTTTTAAAGACGAACTACATGTCGTTTAAACACAAACATCATGTTGTTTTTTAGTATTAAATGGGTAAAAAACGTTGAGCTTAACTTGATCCAAAAAAAATCTTATTGGCCCGGAAACCAAGACCCAAGACCCAAGACCCAAGATCAAGCCCAAGCACACTCCCACGCCCAATGGATGTGATTTTATAAAAACCGTAGGATTTTGATATGGTTTGGTTTATAACCGATTAAACCGAATAAACCGAATAAAACCGATCATAAGTAGAAACATGTAAATATGTATATGTTTTATAACGACGCATCAAAACCTATAAGTTATTTTTTTTTGTTAATAACCACTACCATATTTTTTACAGTAATAAATAAGCCCTAATTTGTAAAACATTTGAACTATAATTAAACAACAATTCATCGCAACTGAAGCTTCTTATTTTCTTAATTTTCTTTTTTCATTTTGCTTTATTTTAGAATTGACTAAATTGAAATAAAGATTATAAATTTTATGGACAACTTTTTTCTTATCTATAAACGAACAGAGTTTCGTGTTCAGTCTAAAAACTATTTTGAAAATTATTTTTAGTCTTTTTTAATATCTCTTAAAAATAAGGAGTAAAAAAATTGTGATTGTATTTAAAAATAATATTATATAAGTAAAATATAATTTATCAATATTTTTTTGCTGTCATTGAAAGATATTATAGTGAACTAAATATATGAAAAATAAATAAAACATTTGAATATTACTAATTATAAACAATATTTAGAAAATTAAACATATACCAGTTTATGTTACTTAATTATTTTATTTAATCATCTAAGAAAATATATAGATATATAAAAATATTTTTATTAATTTGAATTTTTTTTGTATTGTTTAAAATTATGTTTTAAAAGAAATAATATTTCTTTTTCTAATATCAAGATTATCGGTGTAAATTGTTTTTAATGAAATCACATTATATAGAAATTTATAATATTCATCTAAGAAAATATAGATATAAATAAAGTATTTTATTATTTCAAAATTATATTTTATGTTATTTAAAAATATTTTAAATGTAATATTACTATTTTGTGAACTTTCTTTTTTTTTATGAAATCATATTATATTTACATATATTTTCGTTTTTCAAATCTTTTTTTTTAACTTTATAAAAAAATTCCTTTTTTATTATATGTGTAAATTTTTCGGAAATTTTTTAAAAGGAAACTAAAAAAATAGTATTTTAAATGTAGATTAATTAATTAAGAGTATCAGTGTAATCAACCATCGTGAGAGTTAACGTGAGAGCGACACATAGGAAACTGACTTCTCAAATAATATTATAGTCTCTATAATATTATTTGAGAAGTCAGTGTGTCGCTCTCACGTTAACTCTCACGATGGTTGATTACACTGATACTCTTAATGAATATAAAATATTACACTTAAAATACTATTATTAATTTTTTTATTTAGTTTCCTTTTTAAAAATTTCCAAAAAAACAAACCATATAATAAAAAGGAAAACTTTTATAAAGTTCAAAAACGAATTGAAAAACGAAAAATATATGCATATATAATGTGATTTCATAAAAAAAAGGAAAATTGATTTAAAATTAAAAGTAAATATCAGTTAATTATAATACATTAATTTTATAAATATTTATCCCCGTGCATGAGCACGGGAGAATCACCTAGTATAATTTGTTTATAATGTGATTTCATTAAAAACAATTTACACAGATAATCTTGATATTATAAAGAAAAAAATATTATTTCTTTTAAAACATAATTTTAAACAATTCAAAAAATTTCAAAGTAATAGAAATATTTTTATATATCTATCTATTTTCTTAGATGATTACATAAAATAATTAAGTAACATAAACTGATATATTTTTAATAGACTAAATATAGTTTATAATTAGTAGTATTAAAATGTTTTATTTATTTTTCATATATTTAGTTGACTACAATATCTTTCAATTACAGCAAAAAATATCAATAAATTATATTTTAATTATAAAATATTATTTTCAAATAAAATCACAATTTTGTTTACTCTTTATTTTAATAGATATTAAACATAACTAAAAATAAAATTTAAAAATAAACATCGTTTGATCAAATAGTTACAAAATAGTTTAATGAGGTAGATATATTATATTTTATCATTATTAAAGTTATTTTTTTCTTAATATTAAATTTGCTTTTAAATTTTATGTTTTTATGTTTGTGGAACATAATAGAACCATAATCAAAATACCAAAGTAAATCTGAATTCTCATTTTTAAGATTATTTAAAATAAATTTCAATTTCTATTCAATAAATCAAAGGCATAAAGTTATTTAGAATTTATAAAATATTTTAATTATTGTAAGTAGTGATATGTGTTCATGAGCTTCCAAAAATGTATCAGCTACTTATGCATGTAACTTCCTATTGATCATCACTTTATTTTTTAATATTTTTTTAAAAACATCAACATATAATTTGATAAATATTATGAAAATAAATGCACATTTAAACGATAAATAAAATTGATTTGATTTTACTTAATTATAATAATTTTTTTATTATACTTCATTTTAAATTTGAAAGAATATATGTAACTCAATGTCCCATCGGCTCTCTGATAACCTGTTTTATAACGCCAAAGTTGAAGTTGAGAAGCTCTCACTTCTTGACTTGAGAGGTTTTAGAGTGGCTGAAACAGAGCGACCCTTGGGCTTAAGTAGAGCCAACCCTTATTCTCTATGCACGTTCGTCACTTTGTTAGTTACTCATCTCGATGGTATCAAGCTAACGTGAAACATAAACTTAGAAAGTATGCAACTGATGCTAGTTTTAAGAACTTGTGTAGTTGTGTGTACCAGTTTATGCTAACTGAAACTTTAGCAAAACTTTGCTTTCTTAAAATCTCACATTCACAAAACTTTAAACCTATGGTATCAACATATACGTGTTGCCGTTACTTCTTCCTCAAGAGGCACAGACATTAAAATTCTTGTAGCTTAAGATTCCAAACCAATTTAGCATACTAAAATCCAACAAACCTAGCTAGCTAGCTAGAGAAAAAGAAAACTAAATATAATATTATACAAAAAAGCAAGCAATATCGAAACGTACGAATCACTTCTCGTCCTCGTCCCATTGATAACTTTGTTGGATTCTTCTGCAAGGTTATGCAAAGAGAAGATAACCACAGTTCGTTGGATCGGTTTTAATGGTCAGCTGAGCGGAACAGTTTGTGCACTTGAAGTAGAACCTATAAATTTTAATCCCTAGGTATGTTTCTTCGGTGACTTGTTCTACACGGCTATTGAATTTGGTGCCCTCCGACATGTAATTACCACACTTGTTACAACGAGCAGGCACCGGAAGCATAAATCGAAGTTCTGCCATATCTTCACAACACAACGAATGGTTTGAATCAGGGTTTTAATTCTACTCTCTGCTTTAGAACTAAGAGCCTTGACCACCTCTCTTTATATAATACTCGAATTTTCCTTATCTTTAACAAACCGACTTTGATAAATAAAAGGAAAATAACCTTTTTTTTGTTTGGTTCAAAAAATAAAAGGAAACTAACTATTATCAGGTTTTTGTATTGTAAAATTGTCTATTATGTGTGTTTTAAATACGGCCGAATGTAGGTGGGCTTGTGATGTTTAGTTGTGGGCTTAGTGTCAATATCGGCTTCTCTGGACTACGCATAGACATAACGCTTAGTTCTAAAGAAGGATAAAAAAAAAATAATCTCAGCAGACGCGCATCTCTATAGACTTTTGACAGAGAAGAGAACCTCTAAGATCGGAATCCATGGAATCGCTCAAAGGAAAAGGGAAAGGATCGACGGGAGCTTCCTCCTATTCCAAGTTGGAGCTCCTCAAGGAATGGACCAATTGGTCTCTGAAGAAGGCCAAAGTCGCGACTCACTACGGCTTCATCCCTCTCATCATCGTCATCGGCATGAACTCCGATCCTAAGCCACATCTCTTCCAACTCCTTAGCCCTGTCTGATCCTCCTATTTCATCTATCATCTTCGTCAAAACCAGATCAATCAATCCTTTCCGATCTTCTCCGGGTTGGCTTATTCGTTAGATCTTCTTTATGTTCAGTAACTAAGTTCTCTATGGTTCTTGTCTGTATGGAATCAGTTAGTTTATGATAATGTTCATTTAGCAAGAACCAGTGATGCTTTTGATTAAGAATTGAAAGTTTATTTATGTTGTTTCTCATTATGCATCAAGTGTTCGAGTGTCTTCTTGTACCATCTTTACAAAACATCTGCTGAATTAGGTCGATCTTGTGGCTTCAAGTCACCACAAGCCAAACCTATTTGCAACATCTCTTCCTCTGTACCCATTTGCTTCATAAGCTCTATGTCTGTTATGAAGCTTATCCTGCTTGCCATATCCCTGTTAGAAGCTCCATTAACACCATGCCTGTGGACTTCCTTTTGTCTGTTATTTCTGGAGCATAACAGACCATCAGTGTGATTGCTCGGAACTCTCATAGTTCACAATTTATAGTCTCTTCTTTCTTTATATGTTAAGAGACTGAGGAATTAGGTCTTTTTGCTCCAAAGATACCTCAACTTGTTTCAAAACATTTTTTGTTGTTTTGTATAGATAAGAAAGAAGAAAAAAAACAACAACTCTTTGGTAAGGTGATGGGATGGGATGAGAGAAATGCACTTTGGTCCGATTATAAAAGGCCAAGAACAACCCAATTAAACCAATCAAAAATTACGATCCGAAATTTCAAATGTCTTGCTCGGTTTGGTTTAGAACGTACCAATTCGGTTTGGTTTATCAATAATACATAGAGCAAAACGGCACCGTTCTGAGTCCCATCGGCTCTCTTATAACCTCACGAAAAAATTACATGTAAACATCTTGAAGCCTTGTCCTTGTTACACAAACCGTAAACCTATCTTCTTTTCTTCCCCTCTTAAATTCATTATATGTTAAGGATTCAATACAACTTCCCAACCTATCTTGGGACCTAATTGTACAACCCGGAATACCGGATCAAAACAAACGATATAATAAAAAAAATATGTTAAGAAAAATATACACGATTCAAAAACGAAACGAAAATGAAATCATAAAGTCGAGAAGAACCTCTTTCCTTAACTTTTAATAGTCGTTCCGTTAGTGCGGCGGATCTATACGAATATGAGTCCAAAAAAAAACCATGGTAGCTTATCACACGGCACTTGTGAACAACCTGTACGAACTATTGAGTTATGAAACACTCTCGAACTACTTACGCCAAGGGATTTTTCCTGGATGTTTCTCGCAGTGAAAAAGGTTTCGATACGAAAAGTAGTAAATAATAAAGAAGAGAAGACGGGTATTTAAAGAAGAAATGAGAGTTCGAATTTCGTAACTGTCGGAGCACGTTAGCGAAATCTCTGAAATCTTGGGAGTGGAAAGTTGAGAAACTTTCTCTGCAAGATTTTCTTATGTTTTTGACTTGTTCTGATCTTTTGCGAACAGATAAACTTAATTTTTTTTAAAGACGAACTACATGTCATTTAAACACAAACATCATGTTGTTTTTTGAGTATTAAATGGGTAAAAAAAGTTGAGCTTAACTCGGTCCAAAAAGAATCTTATTGGCCCGGAGGCCTTCCACCAAGACCCAAGACCCAAGATCAAGCCCAAGCACTCGCCCACGCCCAATGGATGTGATTTTATAAAAATCGTAGGATTTGGATATGGTTTGGTTTATAACCGATTAAACCGAACAAAACCGATCATAAGTAGAAACATTTATAACGACACATGAAAACCTATAAGTTATTTTTTTTTTATTAATAACCACTACCATATTTTTTACAGTAATAAATAATCCCTAATTTGTAAAACATTTGAACTATAATTAAACAACAATTCATCGCAACCGAAGCTTCTTATTTTCTTAGTTTTCTTTTTTGATCTTTTTGCTTTATTTTAGCATTGACTAAATTGAAATAAAGATTATAAATTTTATGGACAACAATTAATGAAAATTCTTTACAACTTTTTTCTTATCTATAAACGAACAGAGTTTCGTGTTCAATCTAAGAAACATGACTCTGATAGAAAAACTTTTCTTTCGTGGTTCATGCTTCTGTTTTGTTTTTTATTTTTATTTTCAAAATTTCGAGCATTGATTTTAATTCTAGATTTGATTATTTTATTAGATGGTAAAAGCATTTTTTTTATTTGTTCATTCTTTTGTTTAAACATTTAATTTTTTTAATTAATGATAGCGTTGACAACATGACTCTAAAATTCATATAATATGATGGCAAACTAAATAATTATGTTTTTTTGGTATAAAACCGAATAAACCAAAACCCGACGGTATATAAACCGTACCGAAGTAAATATGGATTTAGAACGGTAGTTGTATTTTACTAACCGAAATACCGAAAAACCGAAAAAACCGAACCGGAACCGAACCGATATCCGGATTGAACACCCCTACGTAAACCTATCTTCTTTTCTTCCCATCTTAAATTCATTATATGTAAACGATTCAATACAACTTCCCAATCTATCTTGGGACCTAATTATAACAAACTCAAAAGCACAGCCCACTCTCTTAAACCAGTTAGTGACAAGGACCACAACAATCAACAAAAAGCAACCCATTAGAGGTGGCGGTTTTCTTTCACAAAGAGCTCAAATAGCCAAGACGGATGTCATTGTGAGACGTAAGATTGCACCTGTCCCCTTGTCTTGTAACACTTTGAGCGATGAAAGCAGCCTGTCAACCAAAGACTGGCCACTCTTGCGGACGAGATGCCGCATCAAATAAATCATCAAACTCACCTGCCATTATGATTTTTTATTGAAGCGTAAGTTGACCATACTCTCCACTCCCTTTATCCCATTCAAAGGCTATATTACACATCAGCCAATCCACTTGAGTAGAGCTCCATCTGACTCTATTTATCTCTTTACTCCTCACTTTTGCAATTCCGCAATTCCCATGCAAAAGTTAGGAATCAGGATATGCAATTCAAAAAAGTTGGGAAGATGCAAATTCAGCATATGCATGAGTTAGAAGTATGAGCCCAATAAAATCCAGAATCTAGAGAAAAATATATAAATACTCAAAGGTAAAATGTAGGGAAAAAATACAATAATCAGGTCCACGATGACACCCTTCAAGAAACTGTGAAAAGAGTATTATTAAAGATAGAAAATTCACAACATATGAATCTTGAAAAAGTTATTATTAGAGATAGAAAATTCACAACATATGAAGTCAGTTGAAAGCTTACACTATTTTTTCTACAACAAAGTTACGAATTACTGGAGAGTATCTACACAATATTAAAACGAAAAGAATTAGAAAACGAAAAAAAAGATTGTAAGCAAAATATGTATCTTAGTAGAGATATTCCAAAAAAATGTATGAGATACTTATGTATACATGTTAACTTTTTATTGATTTAGGGTTTTAAAAAAGTTATTTAGATACTAAGATATTATAAAGTTATTAATATTTCATCACAATAGATATTATAGAGAGTATTTCAACAATAATGATGCTTTTAGATTCCAATGATTCTCAATCATGATGTGTTTTATTATAAAACTGTCTTTGAGACATATTCTTTGTATAAAATACATCAAAATGTAGAAAAGATTAAGTGTAGTTAGGCTTTTGGGTCAGCTCCAAATGCACTATTTTCACACCTAAAAAGTTTATTGGTATCATGTCCACATTAGTAATGGCGTAAATGTCCGGATCTTTTTATGTTTTTCAGTAGCTATGTTTTCGAATGCTTTTTCTATGCTTCTTATACGCTCTCTATGGAATCAACTAAATTATGATGATGCGAGGTCGAACTCATGCATCGAATCTGTGTTCGCTGGGATTTTCTTATTCAAAGTTTCACGTTTGATTATTCTTCTTTAAGGATTGAAAGTATAAGCTATGTTGTTCCAATGTCTTGTGTCATCTTACAACCTCTGCTGCATGAGTTAATCTTGAGATTGATATCATGTTCTATAGCTATTATGATTATCATTCTAACCAGAACTGAGTTAAATTGTAATTTGCATATCATACCCTTGTTCTTAACAAACTATACTCTTGCAAAGTCTTGTGTTGACTAAGTTATACTGCAGTTTATACATTAGAGCTTAAGAGTGACAACTATACTGCAAGTCTTTGTATAATTGTATACACAACATAGTACAAAGAAAATGTCGATTAAAAATGAATATCAGCCTAAACTACAAAAGCCTAACCGCTTCTTTGATAAAATAGATGAAGCAACTCCTTTCTATTTGAAAACCTTAAGGATTCCAGAATCGCATCGACCATAAAGTGGAGCATCATCAGCAACAAATTTAACAAAAGAAACTGAGGAAATTGGTTTGTGTTGTATAATTGTATTCCAAATACTAATGCTCGACAGTGAGGAGACCTAAGCAATAGCTAGTTCAAAATGTGAAAAGATTGGGAGTAAACTCATAAAACCTCTAAGATGCCTCTTGTTATAATTTGGAAGCAACCGGGTAATGAGTCTACACTTTCGAAGAGGCCAAAGCTGACAATGTGATTTGGGTAACGAGTATTGCATCCTTACAAGGAAGCCTTTGCTTATATTATCACCAATAACACATTTGAAAGTTCACTGATAGTCTATTTCCGTTTTCCTCACCTTCGGATTCATTAAACATTGAAAGCCTCAAATTCAGAGTCTCATTCTCTATGTGACATAAGTTACTGTAGTACTTGATCCATAAAAGCACCATAAGAAGCCATAGAATGTGGAATTCTTCTTGACCGTTTGAAATTGTTTTGTTCTTTTTGCTCTCAACATTTATTGTTGTTTACAAATTGTGTAAGTTAAAAAAAAAGTGACTCTTTGGTAAGGTTTGTCTCTGATCAGTGGCGGACCCACAAAGGGAAGAGGAAGATCATATAGCATCCCATAGATATTAAAAAAAACAATTGTTTGGGCTTGGAGCATCATTACAGGAGGGACCCAAATTAAGTCCAGTATAAATTACTTTAGGGTTTAAACTTTAAAGACAAAGTTAAGGATTTTTGAATTTTTGTTGATTATTGGTAAGGACTTTTATGAGTCCTTAGAAAATTTTGATTGTTTATTTTAATAACTAAAATAAATGTAAAAGATAAGTTTTATATAAAACATTAAACATTGAAAACATAAAAAAAAATTACGAAGATGAAAAAAAAATTACAAAGTTGAATTAAAAAAAATTCAGAAACATGATAAACATTTTATTACATTAATAGAAACTTAAAAATTACATATTATTTTGAAGATGTCCAAATTTAGCCCATATATGTTCAATCAAATCATTTTTTAATTGTTGATGGACTTGTCTATCCCGGACTCTTGTTCGTCGTTGAAGCGTATTACCAAGATTTGTAGGCATTTCGACAGAATATGTGAGGTCCTCATTTTGTCCCTGTTGAAATTCTAAAAAGTCATACTGAGTGTATGAATCTCTTTCATCTTCGACAATCCTATGAAGCTATAGAAATTTATCAAGTACGACAGAAATGCATTTGATTCTATTAGACAAGTATATCTTAATATGAAAACAGTTTTTTTCGCATGAAAAATATAATAGAATGAGTTTCAAATCAGATACGCAGCAATGCCTAGCTTGCAAAATGGACCCGTTTAGAGTTTCAAAGCCATGAGTTACAATCGCAGAGAACCCTAATTTCCGATTCAATCCTCACAAACCCTAATTTCCGATTTTATTTACTCAAACAACAACCATTCAATCACAAACAACAATCATTCAGTCAATTAACAATACAATCGAATCTCACAACGAGGTACAAAGGAGTGAGCTTACCTTGTTTACAATCGATTCAATTGAGAGAAGGAGATCGCGATTCGGCGGATAGATAGGGAGAAGAGATGCGATACGCAGAGAGGTGGCAATTGTAAGCAAGATCGGAGAACGCGGTGTCGAGGTCGGTGTCGTCTCCTGCAATCGCTGTCGCCAGAGAAGGAGAGAAGATAGGCGAAAAAAATGAAGTCGATACTTCACGCGTTGTAACTCTCCCGATTCGGTCTTCCTCTCGGGTTACGACGCGTGTCCTTAAGGACGGGCATTAAACGTCTACTAATTAACAAACGAAAGCTTCGTCTCTAACTCACTTTTGTTTAAAAAAATAATAATTAGAGGTTAAGGACAGTGTTAAGGACACTGATAATGTTGCTCTTAGAAGTCATGGAAATTAAATAGCTTTGATGGTTAATTTTGTCTGTTGACACCCCTTAAATTCGGGTTCGATCCCTCCTTAACCCCATTTCACATTTTAATATTTTTCTTTAGTTATATATTGAACCCCCTTAAAATATCTATATTATTAAAAGAGAAGTACCCATTTGAAAATGTTCTTACTTCATTAATTAATCTCTCTTTTTTTTTTGCTTGTCTTTTTCAGTTGCATTTATGAAATATCCTAAAACGAATAAAACTGCCTAATTTATTATTTGTCTTTTCAGTTACATTAATGAAATATGCTTAAATAAATTTAAACTTCATATTTTATTGTTTGTCTTTTTCAGTTACCTTAATGAAATATATCCTTAAAATAAATTTGGACATAATATCATTTAATCAACCAAAAAAACCCATGAGTTATCTTTACGTGCATAATTTTAATAATGAAGATTTTTAAAAACGTGCATCATTAAAATGTTACCTAAAACATGCATCACTAATATATAACATGCATCAATAAAACTACAATTTGACTCACACAATTGTACGGATATTATTTTCAGTTGATTAAACTTAAAAATAATTATTTATTCAAAAAATATTTAAGAATGGCTATGTTTTTAAAAATTATCCCCTATATATTATTTGTGAAACATTACGACTTCTTTTTGTAGCCACGTGTCATCACTAGAATGATTCTTAGAATAATTAGAGAAATATGTTGGTCCATCTAATTATATAATAAGCTTTTTATTAAACTAACCATAAATTGATTATTAATGTCATTTATTATTTTTTTAAATAAAGATTACGAATTGCCTAATGTGGCTAAAGTATATATGACAATTAATAATTTTGAATAATAAAGATCTGATAAAAAAAAAATGTATCTTCTATCAAATTTATTTAATTTTAAACTATTAAAATAATTTAAAAAAATCACAATAACCATATTATAAAAATTTAGATTTTTCTGTATATGTTATATTTTGAATTTTAAAAAACGACTATAAATTTCTAAAACTGTTAAAAGTCTCACATTTAAATTTTCGTGAACCATGGTTTAAATTTTTTATTATGAAAAGATACAAATAATTACAAAATCATATAAGTAAGAAGATTCTATTAATAAATATTAAAATTAAATAGTTATATATATGTATGTATATTTAATATCGTTTAAATTAACTATATACCATATAAAATACATCAAATATTTTAATTCTGAAATTTTGTTTGAACAATTTTTTTTATAAAATATTTGAACAAATATTGACAACTTATAGTTAAATTTTAAACTTTGCAGAGAATTTTTTTAAAATTATAAATTAAAAAAACTATTAAACATCACATACTGAAATTTTTTGTTATCAGTTATTCAAAGTTTTTGTTATAAAAAGATACAAATGATAAAAAAAACAATATGAGTAGAAAAAATATTTAATAAATATCAATATTAAGAAAATAATATATATCTATGCTAATATCATTTAAATTTAATTATAGACCATATAAAATAAAAAGTGTCTGCTTAGATTAATAAAATTTATTTATGTTTTTACATCAATTTGATAATATACGTAATAGTTACTATTTTTTATTATTTTATAATATGTAAAAGAATATATAATAGGCAAAAATAATTTATATATAATGTTCATCAGTCTTAATCTAGTACTAGCGGATATGAATTTTCAGTTTTTAATTATTTATTTTATTAAATAATGTATTTGTAATATTCGTTTATATTATATTCATTAAGTAAATATTTTTTTTTTGCATCTTAAACTATCTATTTTTTTACGAATGTGTGATATCATATAAAAAATATAAAATAATGAGTATATAGTTAATTAGATAATTTTAAAAACAGAAAATAATCATGATTTTTGTTAACTGGACGGATCATTATTTATATGATATCGCACACGAAAGAAAAATTTCTGTTTTTAAAATTATCTAATTAACTCTATACTCATTTTTTTATATTTTTTATATGATATCACACATTCGTAAAAAAATAGATAGTTTAAGATACAAAAAAAAATATTTACTTAATGAATATAATATGAAAGAATATTACAAATACATTATTTAATAAAATAAATAATTAAAAACTGAAAATTCATACCCACGAGGATCTAGTAATCTATTAAATTAGAGTCATATTTGAAAATTACCTTGGCATGTTTTAAATTTGAGCTTATTAAAGAATGTTGTGACTAAACACTTCATATACCATTATACTTATTTATGAACAATTAATTTATTCTACCTTGATCATCGGGTACGTCAAACGAGTTAACCGATTTGAATTTTTCTTATCAAATCTAACCTGGTCATTAAACTATACTTATTCTCAATTATTTGTTCTTTTTTTGTGCGCACAAAATCCCAATTATTTGTTCTAACACACGAACACATGAACCTAAAAGATCATTTTCTTAATGTTTGAATCATCCAAAGTAACCCATTCAATAATTTTTGTTTCTTATGAAACAAACAAACACATGAACCTGTTCCTTGACCCTATCATCTTAATATGCTTTAACATTAATGAATCTTCCTCGGTGAAACTCATTTTCTCAACGTTTGAATCAAAGTAACACGTATTAGAATTTTGTTCTTCACGAAAAACATGAATCAATTAATCTACAACATCATTATTTAATTTTTTTTAACTATCCAATCTATTAATTTAGAGTTCTATTTTATCTACTATTAAAAGGTTGTCATTTTGAACTAAAATGAAATCATACATACCTAATTAATTATTAATTCCCAACAAAAAGCATGTCTATATATTGATAAATTAGGTAATTTTCTCTTTAATGTGTTTGTTCAACGTAGTTTGTTTTTAACTGGTTTATCCGCGTAATAATGAAAGACATCGAATTACTAAACCCAAATAATTGCGGAGTCAATGAAATTTTTACTGTGTAACAATAGGTTGATGACTACAATATATATGAAATCCATGCCTAAATTAACATTAAACTTACTGAAATTGTATTTATTAAATACTTATAGCAAAAGATTTCGTCAAATCTTTTAAATTGTAAAAAGCATAATCCGCGTTTTAAGATTCTAGTAAAAATTAATGCCGGGTCCGCCATTGTCTCTGATACGATGAGAGAAATGCACTTTGGTCAACCATACAAAGTCAAAGACTCAACGAACCAGTTAAACCAATTAAATTAATCAATAATTTGATTAGGAAGTTCAAATCACTAATTGCGTTTGGTTTAGATCGCACCAATTTGGTTTGGTTTATCAATATTATAGTAATATAGAGAAACGGCACCGTTCTGAGTCCATCAGCATCTTACAACCTCACCTAACGAAACGAGATTCAACTCTTCACCAGTTTGTTAAGTCGCCTTCCCCTTTGTCTCTTGGCTCCATCGACGAGTCCGTCACTTTCACCCTTATAAATATCTCCGCCACCCTCCCCGCATCACCAACCTCTCCCTACCAACTCTCTCAAATGGAGTCCGCCTCTCTCTCCCGCATTGGTCTCGCCGGCCTCGCCGTCATGGGCCAAAACCTCGCCCTGAACATCGCCGACAAAGGCTTCCCCATCTCGGTCTACAACCGAACCACCTCCAAAGTCGACGAAACCCTAGATCGCGCCTCCGAAGAAGGCAAGCTCCCAGTCTCCGGCCAATACTCCCCTCGCGACTTCGTCCTCTCCATCCAGCGCCCCAGATCCGTCATCATCCTCGTCAAAGCCGGCGCCCCCGTTGACCAGACCATCTCCGCCCTCTCCGAGTACATGGAGCCCGGTGACTGCATCATCGACGGCGGTAACGAGTGGTACCAGAACACAGAGCGACGAATCGTTGAAGCTGAGAAGAAAGGATTGCTCTACTTGGGGATGGGAGTCTCCGGAGGCGAGGAAGGGGCTCGTAACGGCCCCTCCCTCATGCCTGGAGGTTCTTTCCAGGCCTATAACAACGTTAAAGACATTCTCGAGAAAGTCGCCGCTCAGGTGGAGGACGGTCCCTGCGTGACTTATATAGGAGAAGGCGGATCTGGGAACTTCGTGAAAATGGTTCATAATGGGATCGAGTACGGTGACATGCAGCTCATTTCCGAGGCGTACGATGTTTTGAAGAACGTTGGGGGGTTAAGCAATGACGAGCTTGCGGAGATTTTTACAGAGTGGAACCGAGGTGAGCTGGAGAGTTTCTTGGTTGAGATTACTTCGGATATTTTTAGGGTTAAGGATGAGTTTGGGGATGGAGAGTTAGTTGATAAGATTTTGGATAAGACGGGAATGAAAGGAACCGGGAAATGGACTGTTCAGCAGGCGGCTGAGCTCTCAGTGGCGGCGCCGACTATCGCTGCCTCGTTGGATTGTAGGTACTTGAGTGGACTCAAGGACGAGAGGGAGAATGCTGCCAAAGTGTTGAAGGAAGCTGGGTTGAAGGAGGATATTGGTTCTGCATCTCATGGGATTGATAAAAAGAGGTTGATTGATGATGTGAGGCAAGCTTTGTACGCTTCTAAGATCTGTAGTTATGCTCAAGGGATGAATTTGCTTAGAGCTAAGAGTGTGGAGAAGGAGTGGAACTTGAATCTCGGCGAGATGGCTCGGATTTGGAAAGGAGGGTGTATTATCAGGGCGGTGTTCTTGGACAGGATCAAGAAAGCTTACCAGAGGAACCCGAACCTGGCGAGTTTGGTGGTTGATCCTGATTTCGCTAAAGAGATGGTTCAGAGGCAAGCTGCGTGGAGGAGAGTCGTGGGTTTGGCCATCTCTGCGGGAATAAGCACGCCGGGAATGTGCGCGAGTCTTGCCTACTTCGACACTTACAGGCGTGCGAGATTGCCTGCGAATCTGGTTCAGGCGCAGAGAGATCTCTTTGGAGCTCATACGTATGAGAGGACCGATCGTCCTGGTGCGTACCACACGGAATGGACTAAGCTTGCTAGGAAGGGGAATTAGATTGTTGAGGGTTATCCTCTCTTTCTCACGCTTTGTCTTGTGCTTAATTCTGAATTCAGTGTGTTTGCTTTTTCCCTAAAGCTTTTCATGTTGTGTAGGGCTTTGTTTCCATGATTTTAATCCTTTGAAAAAAAGATAGTTTCATGCTTTTGAAGGCATAGAAAACGAAAACAAAACAAACAAATTGTTTCCGCTTATTTTGTTCAGTTCTAATAAGAAATGCAATGCCCTGACTCTGTTTTTGCTGTCTGAGAGATTCTGTTTTTTAGGTTTTCTGTTCTGGTTCGTGTTTCTTTTAGGCAAGGGGTTCGAAGGGTTAGTTCCAAATTGTTAACGAGAGACGGAGCTTTCTTTAGAAATTGATTTGATTTACTGATGAACTTTTTCAGTTCCTGATAAATTTGAAGTTTCCTCCTAGAGTTTTATATATTCAAAAAAAGTCAAACTATGAACGTATTTGGGCTATATAGAAAGAGCCCATTTGATATTAGATCTTCTTCTACGACTTCATTTGAAGTTTCCTCCTCGAGTTTTCATATATACACTATTAAAAATTTAGAGGAAATTCTAACTTTACCTTAAATTTGATATTACTTTTATGATATTACTTTTCAAATTTACATTTAAATGATAATCATTTTAATAAATACCTTAAGTTTATTATGAAAAAACAAAATTAACTTTTATTTATAAATGTTTAAGAATAATTTATAAAAGTTTACAAATTCAATCTTACCCCTTAAATACTAATTCCTAAACAATAATCAGTAAACTTTTCTAAATCCAAATGTTATAATATTTTTATAAATTGTATTTTTGAATAGTTGCATCCAATTTAGTGTATTTCAAACAATTAATTTCTCAAAAATTTACGCTTCATATGATGAAATATGATTGTGTAATTCCGTTGGGATTTCATTAGTTTCTTGTTGGATATTCACCAGTAATTTTAAGTTCAAACTTCATGAAAAACCAAAATATAAATTAATTCAATAAGAAAAACACAGTAAAATTATTTATTATCTGTAAGATTCCTACACTGTTAAAAATAAATTTATTTTATTTTTTCTTTCAACTTTATATGAAATTAAACACTAACTATAAAATAATATTTTTAATTCACTCTAGTGAAGAAAAAGGCAAAAACCGGTCGACATATCAATATTTGTTATTTTTATTTATATTGGATAACCTAATACATTTTATCATGTCACAAACAGTAATAACAATTAATAAGGGCATAATTATCTCTAATTTTTAGAGGGTTTTTACACTAAAAGAGGTAGTGGCCCCCACAAATTTGCTAAGAGTAGGTCACAAAAGGGGTGAGTTAAGAACCGACTTTGATCTGTTTCTTGAACTGTTTGCGGGCTCTACTGACACGTGTTCTTGAACTGTTCGCGGGCCTTACTAACACGTGGCGGCCCGCGATTGGTTTTCTTTTTAATTTTTTTTTAAATCAGCGAAAACACAAAAAAAAAAAAAAAATTTCAAGGAACCCAAAAAGGGTTTCATCGATAATGATGGTTTAATATTATTTTTTCCTTTGATAAAGGTGTTTATTATTATAAATATTATTTGATTTTCAATGTTGATAAAAAAAATCAGGGTGAACAAGTATTCCTTTTATTCTTTTGATAAAAGCATCTCGTTGTTTTAGTTTTTTGCCAAATCATGGGCCGCCAATAACGCAATGAGCAACCCCTTTCCTTTTCCTGGCATATTCAGATTTACAATCCGTAGTTTCACATTTTTTTCCCTCCGTATGCCTCAATACAAGGTGGTAGTTCTCTTTTCTCAACAATCTCCATTACTCTTGTTATTATAATAGTTAAAACATAACTTTAGTCTTTGTATTTAAAATAGCAACTAATGTTTTTGGTAAACTTTATAAGCTTAGAGAGATTTTTTTTGCATATTTGTAGGAAAAAAAAACTTAAAGTATAAACATATTATTTCTTCATTATTGATTATTCTTGAAAAATTGCTAAACGTAACATTATAGAATTCGATATACAAATTATATCAGTGTATAAAATAATAAGTATCAGAATAACTTTAATTTTAAATTATTATTGAATATAATACTAAAATGGTAAATATAAATACAAACCGAACAGAAAAACTGTGAGCATAACAAGTCCAATAAGCTAAGGCTAAAAATCAATTTTCATCTTTTTTTTTTTTTTTTTTTGTCATCAGCATTACAGACTCATGTCTTAGATAATAAACTAAAGGTGTTTCAAAATTACAAAGACACAAGAGTATATTTAGGGGGAATTTCATGTTTACCATTTTCATGGTACCATTATTTATCTTTACCACCACTAAAATAATATTTCAAAAATATCTTCTTCGTTAAGTGGCAAAAGACTATTATACCCTTGTTCGAATTATACTTTTTCAAATTCGTATTTTTTTATAAATTTTTTTCTGATTTTTTTTTTAAAAATTTGTTTTTTCTAAAATTTGTTTTTGAAAATGGAAAATTATGTTTGAAACATTTTTTTAAAAAAAATTTCTATTTTTTTAGTATTTATTTATGTATTTATTAGAATCCTAAATTTCATATTCGAAAAATAATATCTCACCTCTCAACTCTAAACCCTAAGTCTTGATTAGTTAACCTTAGGATATAAATGTTTTTTGTCTTTCATTAAAAGTGAGGGTAAAATTGGTTAGTGTAAACATGAAATTTGATACTATGCATATGATATTTGTGGTAATTTCTCGTATATTTATAGATGAATCAAAAATTAAAACATATATAATTTAAGCTATGTATTTTCTAAAATTAGATTTAAAAAAATCTAATTTCACCAAAAAAATGTTTTTCAAAATTTCTAGTTTTTAGTTTCTTTTTTAGATAAAAAATTGATTTAGTTATTTTAAATTTATTTAAAATATTTATCGATATATACATGAAAACAACCGATTGTCAAAGCTCTGTGAGACGCTATATACAAAGTCTAGTTTCTACTACGTATTGTTTTTATTTACTCTTTGCTGAAGGAACCTTGCTTAATTCTGTTGCTATCAAGACAGAATTGTGATATATATAATATATTATATTATTATGTCATTTAGCCTGGACATATTCTGTCGTAGACTATGACGCTGAGAAGAAACAAGTTAGACATTAATATTTTCCTTCAATATTTTTCTTCCACAATATGATGGTACATAAACAAATAAGACTATGATGAGACATGAATGTCTCAAGGTTATTTGTTTCTTCCTCAAATATTAATATCTAGAATCTCAGAAGAGATGTTTTTTTTTTTTTTTTTTACGTCGAAAGACCATTCTATAACTCAAACTTGAGGTGGTCTGGGTAACCAAACCGGAATAGAACAACCAATAAAAAATAACTTCTTATGGAAGGATCTTGCAGTCCTAGCTAAAAAATCTGAAGTCTGATTGCGCGCCCGTGGAACATGAATGATGTTGAAGTCCGGGAAGCATATCTGTAACGTCTCTATCCTCTCCAATTCTGTCGCAAAGCTTGGCCAAGCCTGGGGGTTCTTTATCATTGCAATCGGCTTCTTGTAGTCTGTCCCGAAGCTCTGGCATGTTGAGTGTTGAAGCATATTTTCCATCGTCCACCGCAGTGCTTCTACTTCCGAATGCAAAGCTGATTCGCGTCGAGTGAAATTCTTTGTTCCCATAAGTTGAATGTTCCCAGCTCTGTCCATCCATACCCAGCCGCATCCACTAAAGTGAGCATAAGATGTCCAAGATCCATCTAACAAGCAAATATTACCCAAACGTATGACTTGGGATACCTCATGGATATTATCTTGAACCACTGGTTGTACCACTGGTTGTACCGCATCGTTAGCATCAAACAAGGCTTGGCATTCACTCTCTGCATGTCGAACTAGCTCCAAAGGATCTCTATCTATTCCCCTGAAGAGTTTGTCATTCCTAGCCTTCCAAATATACCATAATATTCAGGGATAGGGATCCCTGTCTTGTTCTGGCTCTCGATGATGCTATTCTTCCTCCAAAACAGATAATCCATATTTGTGTAGACGCTTGATACCGGAAATATATATGGGCTTGTTGGAGTCGATGATAATGACCAAAATTGAAGAGCTGGCGGACATTCAAAAAATGCATGGGTCACAGTTTCCTCTAATTCTCCGCATCTTGGACAGTAATTGTCACACTTCATATTGCGTCTTGTTAAGTTCTTCGTTACTGCCACATGACCAGTCACCAGTTGCCATATAAGATGACATATCTTCTTCGGCGCCTTTACCTTCCAGGCAGAGGCTTGGAGCCTTGTGATGCTTGGCTCTACAACTTCCTTCTCTACCGCTGGTTTTAATACATTCTGTGCCACCCAATATCCAGATTTACTGTGTATTGGCCATTCTTTGTGTAGTTCCAGCAGAAAGTATCTCGACGATGAGTTGAGCTTATGGTTCCAGATTTATACAACTTCCTTCTCTACCGCTGGTTTTAATACATTCTGTGCCACCCAATATCCAGATTTACTGTGTATTGGCCATTCTTTGTGTAGTTCCAGCAGAAAGTATCTCGACGATGAGTTGAGCTTATGGTTCCAGATTTATACAACTTCCTTCTCTACCGCTGGTTTTAATACATTATGTGCCACCCAATATCCAGATTTAATCGTGTATTGACCATTCTTTGTGTAGTTCCAGCAGAAAGTATCTCGACTATGAGTTGAGCTTATGGTTAAACTCCTTATGAGAGGTATGTCCTCAGGACTAACATAATTCTCCAGTAGACCAACATCCCACTCCTTCGATACCTGATCAATGAGATCGCTGACTCTCATATTAGGGTGCATGGCTGGCGCTATGGAGATAGCTGGTCTCGTAGGGGTCGTTGGAATCTAGGGATCCTCCCACACCTTGACTTCGTACCCTGAATGTATCTTCTGTCTGATCCCTAATAATAACAACTTCCTTGCTGCAGTAATGCTCTTCCACACATAGGATGGGCTGGTAGCAGTATTCACTCTTAGTGGAGAACTCAATCTATAGTATCTTCCATTCAATACCCGTGCAACCAGAGAATCAGGGAACTGAAGTAGCCTCCATAGTTATTTCGCCAATAGGGCCAGATTGAACTCATGGATCATACGAAAACCAATTCCACCCTCCACTCTTGGTAAACATACTTTCTCCCACTTCGCCCAGTGTATCCCTCTTTTTGGTGGATTTGAACTCCACCAGAACTGTGCAATGGCACTGGCAAGGTTTTCACAAATCTCCAATGGGAGCAGAAAAGTAGACATAACGTATGTCGGTAGAGATGTTTTGTACATATTTTGCTGCGTTATAAGATGTGTGTTGTTTGAAAAGGAATCTCTTCAGAAAGGAGTTGGGACAAGACTTAAACCATCTAAACCAAGATAATATAAAGACTTTTAGATAATAAAACAGACAATTATGACTATCGGATTGTAACATTTTAATTTTTTTTTAAATATGTAAAAATTATGAAATTATATGTTTGTTACATTATAAAAGATGTATTGTTTAAATATATAACTGTTCAGGAAAGAGCTGCCAAATATAATTTTCTTGGTGAGATCAACATTTATAGCAAGAATATTTTATATCCCTTAGATCATAAAAACAAAAAATTATGACCGTTGGATTGAAAAAAAAAATTTCCTATAAAAAAAAGATAATGTCAACAAGTACAAAATTTGGTATATATAGATAGAGAAAATTACTAGAATATATAAGAAAAGTTGGTTTATTACTAGAGTATTATACATCTTTTTTAAATTACTATAATGTTTGGATACACCTAGTAAATGACAATAAGGGCGTTTGGTTAGTTTTTTTTTAATTGAAATTATTTTTAAACACAAAATCCACATCAGTAATTAACAATCCACATAAGCAAAATAGAATCAAACCGTCTCCTTCTCCACAACTACATAGGGGTTAAAAAAAAGAAACGAAGAACATTGTCGTGTACTTCGTCTTCCTCGAACTATCTCTCTGTCGTTGATACTGTGTCTTCTCTGATATCGTTTTTCCCGAAATCGTCGTCTTCAATCGTTTGTACGAAATCGTCTTCGCCGCATTCTTATCTACGAGTTTGTCTTTTCCTGTAGGATGTCGCGACGTTATATATTGTGTTTTGGTTGAGTTTGTGGGTCAGTTATATATTATATTTCATCTTAGTTATATATTTTGTTGCGACTGAGATAGGGTTATGTTGCGGCTGTGATATGGTTGAGGGTTTTGTTGCGTCTGAGTTAGGGTTTTGTTGCGACTGAGTTAGGGCTATGTTATGACTGAGTAATTGTTATGTTATGGCTGAGTTATCGCTATGTCGTGACTGAGGAATTGTTATGTTATGGCTTAGTTATTGTTATGTTGTTGCTGAGTTATTTTTATTTTGTTGAGTTATTGTTATGTTATGGCTGTGTTATTGTTATCTTGTGGCTGGTTTATTTTTGGGTTATATGATCAGATGGATGTTGCTGAAATTAAATCACGGGATTTCCCTCCAAGACTTTACCCTGAAGGGTCTTCTAACCTAGAAAAAAAGATATTAATCACAATTTCCGTCTAGGAAATTTCCCCCACATTAGAGAAACAATAGGACTTGATGTGTGGGAAGAACTGGTGAACTCTCCCATTGGAGTAGTTGCTAGGCTAGCTGGACGCGAAAGCATATGGTCTGGTAGGATCGTACACTATTTACTATGTAGACAGCTGCGAGTACATAAGAAGGAGATATGGTGTCTCGTGGTTGATGAGGCTATAAGGTTTAGCTTGCTCGAGTTTGGTGAGATCACTGGGTTAAACACATGCCCATTGCCAACAGAAAGTTTTGAACCTGATCAATACAAAGAATTTTGGGAGGAGTTGAAGGTGCCGCTTGGGATGGGACCCAAGTTAGATGAACTGAGGGAAGCATTAGCGTTCTGTCCGCTTTGGAGTTTTGAAAAGCGTAAGTGGTTGGGGCTGCTACTTCTTCAAGCCATGGGAGTCTATTGTTTGCATCACAATTCAAGGATACCTTTTGAAAGTGCAATAAGGGTATTCGACGATGAAGCCATGGGGTCGTATCCATGGGGTCGGACTGCATACGAAGTTCTCATTGACTCTATTAAAACGTTGGCACCAGAAGGAGGGTCATACACAATAAGCGGCATGACCGTCGCGTTATTGATTTGGGCGTATGAATCCGTCGCCTGCGTCGGTGAGAGTTTTGGGAGAGTGGTGAATAATGAAGATGTTCCGCTTTTGCGATGGGGTGGAAAGCGTACACGTGCAAGTTTTGATAACTTGTTGGCTGCCGAAATCAAAGAACATGGCGAGGTAAGGTTTAACGCTGTGTTTTTAATTTTTTGATGGCTGATTTATTATATTTGATGGCTGATTTATTATTTTGATGGCTGAGTTATGTGTTATAACCTGGTGTTGCAGGTGCGTGTGAGGAGAATGGTTTTGAAGGACTCAATTGAAGAGATGTTTCCTAAATGGCCGGGTGAACCTGACGACCCACAACTCGTTAGCTTGATAACAAACATACATGCAGGTAGATTTGTGAAAGGTTTTTGGAAAGTCCAGGGGAATGCGCAGGGGAAGGGGAATGAGAAGAAGAAGAAAATGAAGGGTGGAGTTTCGTCAGAAGCTGAGCCACCCACTAAGAAGCAGAAGAAAGTTAAGACAAAGAATGAAGTGAACAACATTGAGGGTTAAGCTGCTGCAACGGGAAAGGGTTCTAGCGAGGAGGAAGGTAGCAAAGATTTGGAGAACAAAGCGACTATGGCGACCATTGTGAGTACTCTGGAGAATATTTCCAGAAAATTTGATCAGATTGACTCACGGTTTGACGCTTACGAGTTAGAACGGAACAGACCATTGATGGACCAGAAGACCATTGATGACATGGTGAAAGCTTTAGTGGAGGAGCGTCTGAAAATTGTAGGGAAAATTCCCGAAAACTATGATAACCTCTCAAACGGCGGCGAAGAAGAATCTTTGCCATCACCGCAGCAGAATACGCAGCAGAAGTATGTCAATAGTCCATCGTTAGTCGGCGAGACTCCTGGTAAGGATACATGGGTGAAAAGGACTTTGGCTGATGATATCTTGCATATTTGCATTGCTTTAAGTCTCCATTTTGCACATAATGATCATATAGATTAGGAATTTAGCATCTTTAGGATTCATATTGCATTCATATGTCTTTATCAGGTATTGGAGTGTCCTATGGAGTGATTGGAGGTGTTTGGAAACATTTTGGTTAAAAAGGAGTGAATAATGAACATTTTTCCGGATCTGACGAGTTCAACTCGGGTTAAGCCAACACGGGTTCACTCACCCGCATCGCCGAGTCGAGAGGACGTAACATGAGCTCCAGCGCGGGTCGAACAACGCGGGATCCATTACCCGCGCGCATGAAGAAGCAGCATCATCGACGATCCAACGCGGCTTGGATCACGCGGGATGGCCTACCCGCACGCACGAGAATGGAGCTTCTCGACGTCTTGACGCAGGTTGAGCTCACGCGGGTTCCCTTACCCGCATCACGAAGAGAAGGAACCGATAGAGTCACGCGGGATGGAGCCACACGGGATCGCCTACCCGCGCGCATGAGTAGAAGCCTTGACGACGATCCGACGCGGGTTGGCTGACGTGGGTTGTGCCCGTCCATTTCTACCCGAGTC
>NC_027751.1:38597155-38597426 GCF_000695525.1 Brassica oleracea var. oleracea | reverse complement strand
GCAACAAGCTCACTTGCAAAGGTTGGGGTTTGATATGGAGAATCTGCCTCAAGATGGTGATGCCCAAGGAGGCATTGATC
This sequence comes from Brassica oleracea var. oleracea, assembly GCF_000695525.1. NCBI lineage: Eukaryota > Viridiplantae > Streptophyta > Magnoliopsida > Brassicales > Brassicaceae > Brassica > Brassica oleracea. The sequence continues at coordinate 38,597,346 of NC_027751.1, read as the reverse complement.
CAAGAGCTGATCACCTTCAACCACAGCGCCAGCCACAACATCCACCGCGCCAAGCTCGTGCCATTGAAGCCTATGATCCACCTCACATTAATGGTCATAGGTTGGGAATCAGAGCACCACCAGTGGAGAACAACAACTTTGAGATCAAGTCAGGACTGCTCAACACCATAGAGAACAACAAGTATCATGGT
>NC_027751.1:38595757-38597063 GCF_000695525.1 Brassica oleracea var. oleracea | reverse complement strand
TTCCCTTTCTCTTTGGGAGACAAGGCACACCAGTGGGAGAAGACTCTCCCAAGTGACACTGTCACTACTTGGGAAGAGTGTAAGAGAGCTTTCCTGGACAAGTTCTTCTCTACTTCAAGAACAACTAAGATCAAGAATGAAATATCTGGGTTTCAACAGAAAGGTCTAGAGAGCTTCAGTGAAGCATGGGAGAGGTTCAAGGGCTAATGTTCTCAATGCCCTCATCATGGTTTCAGCAAGGAGAGTTTGCTTAGCATTTTCTATAGAGGAGCTCTACCACAGTGCAGAAACATGCTTGATACTGCCAGCAATGGTTTCTTCTTGGGAAGAACTGAGGAAGAGGCAGAGGAACTAGTAGAGAACATGGCCAAGAGTGACTCGGTGTACAGTGAGGAGCATGATAGGGTCAACAGAAGTGATGATCAGCAGACAAAGAAAGAGATCAAGTCCTTGCAAGAGAAGATGGATTTGCTTCTTTCCAACCAAGCTAAACAGGAGCAGATGAACTTTGTGGGTGGTCCTAGTCAAGAGGTTCCTCCTAAGGTCAATGAGGTTGATGGTTTTGAAGGCCAAGAAGAGCTATGCTTCATCAACAACAATGGTACTTGGTACAGGAAGAAACCTAACTTTCAGTACAACAACTACCAGCAAAGGTCTTACTCCAACAACCAGCAAGGAGGCTACCAGCCAAAGCAGAACATTCAGCAAGGGGCTATCAGCCTAGGTAAAACATCCCTCCTGGTTTCAACAATCACAGCAATCAGTCTACTCAAGTCCAAGGAAGTTCTTCACAAGCTCCAGCTTCAGATACAAGTGTGGATGCAAAGTTCAAAAAACTCTTGGATTTTCAGGTAAAGAATGAGAAAACAATGGGCTATGAGTTCAAGAACATTCACTCCAAGATTGATGGAAGCTACAATGAGCTCAACAACAAGATCCGAAATTTGGAGAACCAGTTTGCTTCTTTGAATTCTCAGCCAAGTCGCCAACAAGGGTCATTACCTGGAAAGCCAGAGCAAATCCCATGGAAACAATGAAGGCAATCACCCTACAGAGTGGTAGAGAGTTGCCTCCAAGAGTTCTCACCAAGGATGGTGAAAAACAAGGTGGGGAGGTGGCCATAAACATTGATGATGAAGTGGTGATTGTAGATGAGAAGGTTGATGAAGAGATTCTGGAAAAGATTGTTGAAGCTAAGGGTAAAGGGAAGGTTGGACAGGAAAAGAGGACAGTGAAACATGGTGAAACTGCTACTCCAACGAAGGAATCCTCTTTTGTTCCTCCTCCCTATGAGCCAAAGCTGCCA
>NC_027751.1:38594626-38595703 GCF_000695525.1 Brassica oleracea var. oleracea | reverse complement strand
GGCACTCTTTGAGAAACAAATGAGTGAAGTTCAGGTCACAATGCCCATCATTGATGCTTTTATGTTTGTCCCTCAGTACGGAAAATTCTTGAAAGATGTTGTGGCTGCAAAAAAGAAAGAGATAGAAGGTATGATGATCTTAACACACGAATGCAGCGCCATTATCCAGAGGTTAGATGTTCCAAGAAAGCTAGAAGATCCAGGATGTTTCACCTTACCTTGTGCTCTAGGACCTATGGTGTTTGAGCGGTGTCTATGCGATCTTGGAGCTAGTGTCAGCTTGATGCCTTTGTTTATTGCAAAAAAGCTTGGATTTACTCAATACAAGAAGTGTAGACTCTCTTTGGTGTTGGCTGATAGATCAGTAAAGATTCCTGTTGGTATCCTAGAAGACCTTCCCTTGATGGTTGGTAACTTTGAGATCCCTACTAATTTTGTTGTGTTGGAGATGGGTGAGGAAGCCAGAGACCCTTTGATCCTTGGAAGACCATTCTTAACCACAGCAGGAGCTTTTGTGAATGTTAGAGAAGGAAAGATTGATCTTCATCTTTGAAAAGGGAACATCGTCCACTTCGACATCAATGAAGTGATGAAGAGGCCAACCATTCAGAACCAAGTTTTCTACATAGATGAAATGGATGCTCTAGCTGATGAGCTTCTAGAGGAGTTGGCACTTGAAGACCCTCTACAGCATGCTTTAACAATTGAAAGAGAGGTCCAAGTGATTGAGAACAAGAAAAGTGATGCCTATGTGAAGGTGTTGGATTCTCACAAGGAGATTGGTGGTGAGGATCAGAATGAGGAGCTTACACATGAGATTCAACATGCTGCCTCAGCTACTCAACAAGAAGACATTCATCAAGAGGACTGGAGTGAACTCAAGGCGCCTAAAGTGGAGCTTAAACCTCTTCCCCAAGGTGTAAGGTATGCTTTTCTTGGCCCTAATGAGACTTACCCTGTCATAGTGAGTAGTGAACTGAATGAAAATGAATTGTCTAAACTTTTGAATGAACTGAAAAAGTATAGAAAGACAATAGGCTACTCACTAGATGATATTAAAGGGTTGTCACCTTCTTC
>NC_027751.1:38594080-38594449 GCF_000695525.1 Brassica oleracea var. oleracea | reverse complement strand
AAAAATGATAAGGATGAACTAATACCAACAAGAACAATAACAGGACATAGGATGTGCATAGATTATCGAAAACTTAACTCAGCATCTAGAAAAGATCATTTTCCATTACCATTCATTGATCAAATGCTTGAGAGACTTGCAAATCATCTCTATTATTGATTTCTTGATGGGTATTCAGGGTTCTTCCAAATACCCATACATCCAAATGATCAAGAGAAAACAACATTCACATGCCCTTATGGTACTTTTGCTTATCGAAGGATGCCATTTGGGCTATGTAATGCTCCAGCCACCTTCCAAAGGTGCATGATGTCTATTTTCTCTGATCTTATAGAAGATGTTGTGGAGGTGTTCATGGATGACTTCTCC
>NC_027751.1:38592829-38594010 GCF_000695525.1 Brassica oleracea var. oleracea | reverse complement strand
CTTGTGCTGAACTGGGAAAAGTGTCACTTCATGGTTAAAGAAGGGATTGTGCTTGGACACAAGATTTCAGAGAAAGAGATTGAGGTGGAAAAGGCTAAGATTGAAGTGATGGTTGGGTTAGCTCCACCAAAGACAGTGAAAGATATTAGAAGCTTCCTTGGTCATGCTGGGTTCTATAGAAGATTCATCAAAGACTTCTCCATGATAGCTAGGCCAATGACTAAGCTTCTATGCAAGGAAGCTACATTCAACTTTAATTGGGAATGTCTATAAGCATTCAAGAAGTTGAAGGACAAGCTGGTTAGTGCCCCCATTGTGCAGCCACAAGATTGGGATCTTCCCTTTGAGATCATGTGTGATGCTAGTGACTATGCTGTGGGAGCTGTTCTTGGCCAAAAGAAGGACAAGAAGACTCATGTGATCTACTATGCGAGTAAAACTCTTGATGAAGCCCAAATGAAGTATGCTACAACTGAGAAGGAGCTGCTAGCCATTGTCTATGCCTTTGAGAAGTTCAGAAGCTATTTGGTTGGGTCAAAAGTCATAGTCCACACTGATCATACTGCATTAAGACACCTCATGGCCAAGAAGGATGCTAAGCCAAGGCTGTTGAGGTGGATCTTGCTTTTACAAGATTTTGACCTTGAGATAAAAGACAAGCCATGAGTTGAGAATGGTGTAGCTGATCACTTGTCTAGACTGAAGATTGAGTGTGGGATCCCCATTGATGAAGGGCTTCCAGAAGAACAAATCATGGCAATTAGAACAGTGGTAGCAGTTTGTGATACTGGAAAGAAGCTTGAAGAGGTGAAGGCAAATGAAGAGAAAGGCCCTTGGTATGCTGATTTGGTGTACTACTTAGCTTGTGGAAGAGAACCAATGGGTCTTGAAGGATATGCCAAGAAGAAGTTCTACAAAGATGTGAAGAGATACTATTGGGATGAGCCTTACCTCTACGTCCTTTGTAGAGATCAACTCTATAGAAGAGTAGTAGCTGAAGAATAAGTTGAAGGGATCCTTACACACTGTCATGGATCATCCTATGGAGGCCATTTCGCTACTTTCAAGACTGTTTCGAAGGTGTTACAAGCTGGGTTTTGGTGGCCTCATATATTCAAAGACACTCAAGACTTTGTCGCTAAGTATGATTCATGCCAAAGGAGAGGGAACATCACCAAAAT
>NC_027751.1:38588205-38592612 GCF_000695525.1 Brassica oleracea var. oleracea | reverse complement strand
TGTTTGAGAATCTTCTCAAGAAGAATGGTGTGAAGCATAAGGTTGCAACCCCTTACCATCCTCAAACAAGTGGTCAAGTTGAGATCTCCAACAGAGAAATTAAGTCTATTTTGGAGAAAACTATGGGAACTACAAGAAAGGATTGGTCTATCAAGCTAGATGATGCACTTTTGGCTTATAGGACTGCTTACAAGACTCCTTCGGGAACCACACCTTTCAACCTTGTGTATGGAAAGGCTTGTCATCTACCAGTTGAGCTTGAGTACAAGGCATTGTGGGCTGTTAAGTTGCTAAATTTCGACATCAAGAGTGCCAAAGAGAAGAGACTTCTCCAACTCAATGAGCTTGATGAGATTAGACTGGATGCTTTTGAGAACTCAAGGATTTACAAGGAGAAAACCAAAGCTTTTCATGACAAGAAGATCTTGAAGAGAGAGTTCAGTGCTGGAGATCAAGTGCTTCTCTACAAATCTAGACTGAAGTTGTTTCCTGGGAAGCTCAAGTCAAGATGGTCCGGTCCTTTCAAGATAAAGGAAGTTAGGCCATATGGGGCAATTGTGTTATGGGATAAGAATGGTGGAGACTTTACAGTCAATGGACAAAGAGTTAAGCTCTACATGGGAACCACAATGGAGGAGGAAAGAATCTCGGTTTCACTCTCCGACCCCGTCACCACCTAGCCAAAGGAAAACAAAGTCAAGCTAGAGACTTAAAACAAGCTCACTTGGGAGGAAGTCCCATGTCTATCCTTGTACATAAAAAAAAAATGGTATGGAGTAACTCACGCGGGATAGCTTACCCGCATGACGCGAGCTGAAGAGATCTCTAGAGGAGCCAATGTGGGTTAAGCGACGCGGGTTCCCTTACCCGCTCGCACGAATTTGGTCGGTGACGAAAATCTCACGCGGGTTGAGGTCACGCGGGTTCCTCTACCCGCTCGCACGACAGTTGCATTCGGAGATATTATGACGCAGGGTGACGCACGCGGGGTCGCACGAGTTTCTCCCACTTAAAAAAAAAAAACAGAAAATCTAACGCGGGTTGAGGTCACACGGGTTCCTCTACCCGCTCGCACGAATTTGGTCGGAAACAGCAATCCGACGCGGGATGACCTACGCGGGTTGTCTTACCCGCGTCTCTTCGTAGTAGGCTCGACGCGGGATGTATCGACGCGGGTTCCCTTACCCACTCGCACGAATTTGGTCGGTGACGAAAATCTCACGCGGGTTGAGGTCACGCAGGTTCCTGTACCCGCTCGCACGACAGTCGCATTCGGAGATATTATGACGCGGGGGGAAGCACGCAGGGTCACACGAGTTTCTCCTGCCCGCGTCGACTGGTCAAAACCCGCTCAGGTATGATTTCTACCCTTAAACCCGGTGACCTGACCCGACAAACCGACCCGGTTCAACCCTAAAACACCCCCTACCCGCGTCTCTCTCTCCCTTTTCCTCTATCTCTCTTTCACAAAACATCCAAACCTCCCACACCAAATCACCCCATATCTTACTCAATTCTCCACCAAATCACTCCATTCTTTTTCTTGAATCCAAGCTTTCGCCCCTGTAGTCTGTTTTCTTGATTCAACTTGTCATTTCCTTTCATCCAAAGAAAAGTATTGTATCACAAGGATCAATTTCGTAGGCCTCATGAACCCTAGAAATTTGAACTTGAAATTTGATCTTTCTCTTGCTTAATTCTTGTGAAATAGACTAGAGAAAGCTAATATATCATGTTGGGTTGTTGATTCTATGGTGAATTTGAGTTGAATTTGAACTTTAAAAATTAGGGTTCATGAGATTTGGGGATTTTTCGAAAATACTATAATTCTATATGACTTTGGCTTGGTTTGGTTAGTTAGGGAGTTTGAGAACTTAATTAGAGAACTTTCTAATTGAAGAACTCATTTGATGCTTAAATTTTGCTTAAAAGCATTATTCTTTGCTTACATCCATCTCTTGTGGCCTTATATCAATAACTTGTGTGCAATGTGATAGTTTTGCTTAAGCTAAGTGATCATGAATTGAATTAACATTTGCATTATCAAGTTTCCTACTTCCATTTGCTTATCCTTTTCCAAGGTTTGATATTGTCAGGTACAAATGGGGAGAAATGATCAACACAAGATAGAGACCGAGAAACAAGAACTTGCCAAGCAAGAGACTGCTAGACATAGGAAGCCTTTAACCTCCGAATCTACAACGGGAGGAACTTCTAGGCAACAAGCCTTGGCGGCAAAGAAGAGAGATGGCAAGCGGGTTATAACTGCCGAGGGATTGGATGCTAGCGGTAGAAGGCCAGCCCATCCCAAAAGATCTAAGGAACCAAAAGGCAAGGGGGTAGCTCTTCCTCAAGTGGAGGAAAATGAAGACATCACTGAAGAAGACCAGCTCCCCTCAAGAAAGCCAAAGTGATTAAAGGGAAGAAGGTTGATACTGAGAGGGATAGAACCAAGACACCAACTGAAGATGAGCTATATGGGCATTTGAAGAATGGTGTGTTGTGGCCTCCAACTCGATTTACGGATATCAAGATTATGGAAGAGTTGGAGATAGGTGACGACATTAAGCAAATGTTGGAGCACATGAACATGCAAAGCTTATTCACTATGGTCTACCCTACCTATGAAGATGAGTCATGTTAGTTCTTGGCATCATTAGAGGCCACCTTTCACACCACCAAACATGTGAGGCAAGGATGGGGAAAGATCAAATTCAAGATCCATGGGAAGGTTTACTACATGACCTTCAAGGAGGTTGGACAAACACTTTGTCTTAAGGATTTGGAGGAATCATCCATCCCCATATCTTATGATGCAACTAAGGAGGAGAACATTGCCAAAATGGTTTGGAAGGTGTTGGCGGGGAAGAGTCGCAAGGCAAGCCGCGACAAGAACGCCTCTATTCGCCATCCTTCCGTGCGCTATCTCCACCGGTTGATTGTCCACACCATTTTCCCAAGGAAAGAACCAGACACTGTTAATGATGAGGAGCTACAACTTCTTCACCAAACCGTCCAACATTATGCTCACCCATCTCAGTTGCCTCTTGTCAGCACTGATTTCTACAAGAATTTTGGAATGGTGGGATTCTTTGTGAAGCACCTCATCCACTACAAAGAGTGGGCTTGGACAACGAGTGACTCGGAACCTCAGATTGGAATTGGTGGCTTGATAACTCCACTGATTAAGTTCAAGGATATACCCTTAGAAGATGATCCAACTGGTCCTGCTTTCATGGATGGAAGCTACTTGAAGAAAGCTCAGTACTTCAGTGGAAGGTTCGAGGGAACTTGTGTCTACTCTTACCTACAGTCTACAAAGGAGGTTGAAGTGCTTCTCCCAAATTGGGACCTCACGAGCTTGACGCGACCAGGAGCTATTAGCTTTGATATTGGGGAAGAACACCTCCTTGAACCCCATGGTACTCTAGGCCCCATGAGATCTCCCAAGAAGAAAAAGACTGCAAATAGATGTGGTGTGTTCCAAGAGGACACTTCCGGTTTAAACTCTGAGCTCCTCTTTGGTCCTCCTCGTTACCACTTTGAGCAACGTCCTGGAGCCTTACCGAATGGTCCCCGCATATCAGCAAACTCCAACGATGGAACAAAGCTCAGGACAGAACAATCTTCAAGCTCAAAGACAAGTGTAAGGCGTTGAGTAAGACTGTGAAGAGGCAAGCAGAAGCTTCAGCTCAGTTCATGAAGAAGGTAGCTGATATACTGACTAGAGGAGCTGTGGCAGGATGCTCATCATCAGACTTTGACTTCCTTACCCCCAGCCGCAGCCCCCAATAGATCCTCCACCTTTCCATTGTATATACCAGTTTTTCTTTGCATTTATCTCTATTTTCGGTATCTACTTCAACTTCCTAACAGATCTAGTTTGGGGGAGGTATCAAGTATTTGATCATGTTTTCTTTGATGAATTGAGTCTCATGCATCGCATTGTACATATATATATGCATAGAAAAAACCAAAAAAATTAAAAAATTTGAAAAACACAAAAAGAAACATGTAGTTGCATCACTTGCACTTTTAGGATTGAGTCTAGAGCATATAGGTTGCATTTCACTTGCATTAGGAACAATGATTTAAAATGCCTTGTAAAGTAACTCTTGTCTAGAACTCAAAGTGACACCCAAGTTAAACATATCAAGTATCTTAAGCATCTCTTGAAAGCCTTGCACGTTTCGAGCCTTGAAAACTCTTCTTGAAACTTGTTTGCTTGCTTGATATTGGCATTGTTCTTAAGATCAGCTCCAATCTGAACTTGGCTTGAATGAACTTAATCTCTCTTGCATATGGGCATTTGCACACTTGATCATGGATCTCATACACATTTGGGTTATCTTCTTCATTTATACCAATCTTTGTTAACCCAAATGGCACTCCACACCCTACAACCCT
>NC_027751.1:38587283-38588144 GCF_000695525.1 Brassica oleracea var. oleracea | reverse complement strand
ATGTGCAAAATCTTGAGAGTATTGGAGGCGACATAGATTGGTTCTCATCTCTTGCTAGCAAAATGAGCTAGCATTTGGGAATGGTGAGAGGGGTTTGTGTGTTCTAAATTTCAATATCTTGGGTTTGGGGAGTGAGAAATATGAGAAATATGAACGAAAGAGTGTCAATAGAAAAGAAAACTCTAAGGACAAAAGGAAAGTATGAAGCCTTTAGATTATGTACAAAAGAACCTTCGCCCTTATAAAAAAAAAAAAGAGAAAAGAATCAAAGAGAAGGTGGGGAAGGAAATGAGAAAGAGCTAGAGCATGTAAAAAGTGAATTAAAATCCCTAGTTGGTTGAGTCAAAAGAAAAAGAGAGTTGTTCATTGGGTGAGTGATGTGTGTGGGTGTTATTTTAGTTTTGAGATGATGATAAAAGGGTAGAACTTGTGATAACTTAAAAAAGAAAAAAAGGGGTAGAATGATGAGAATGAATCTATGTATGCATGAGTTGCTTCTAGTCTTAGATAAATTTTGCATAATGATCAAGCTCTTTGTTTTTGAGTGATAACCACCTTGAAATGATAACATTTGAACCCTTCTCTTCATTCATATTAGACCATTGCTTACCTAGCCAAATGATTGAGATCATGTGCCCATTTGTGAGAATTCACCTTGCGTGCGTGTGTGTGAATCAATGTGAGAGCTGGTTGAAGGGACTTGTTAGTTGATGAGTATTGCGACTTGTGAGAGGCATAAGAGTAGGGATAGGCCTAAAGAAGCTAGAGTATAATAAGAGAGTTGCTCATGCTATTTGCTATGTTTCTTTAGGATGTTAAGTTGAGTGCTAGGAAGTGTTTCTTTTGGCTATGAGTTCCCAC
>NC_027751.1:38576212-38587214 GCF_000695525.1 Brassica oleracea var. oleracea | reverse complement strand
TGATATCTTGCATATTTGCATTGTTTTAAGTCTCCATTTTGCACATAATGATCATATAGATTAGGAATTTAGCATCTTTAGGATCTATATTGCATTCATATGTCTTTATTAGGTATTGGAGTGTCCTATGGAGTGATTGGAGGTGTTTGGAAACATTTTGGTTAAAAAGGAGTGAAGAATGAACATTGTTCCGGATCAGACGAGTTCAACTCGGTCTAAGCCAACGCGGGTTCACTCCCCCGCTTCGCCGAGTCGAGAGGACGCAACATGAGCTCCAGCGCGGGTCGAACGATGCGGGATCCATTACCCGCGCGCATGAAGAAGCAGCATCATCGACGATCTAACGCGGCTTGGATCACGCGGGATGGCCTACCCGCACGCACGATAATGAAGCTGCTCAACGTCTTGACGCGGGTTGAGCTCACGCGGGTTCCCTTACCCGCGTCACGAAGAGAAGGAACCGATAGAGTCATGCGGGATGGAGCCACGTGGGATCGCCTACCCGCGCGCATGACGGAGAAACCTCGATGACGATCCGACGTGGGTTGGCTGACGCGGGTTGTGCCCGTCCATTTCTACCCGAGTCGAAACTTATCTTTAGTCGGATTTTAATGTTTTTAATTTTTAGACTTTTTAATGGAAACCATTAGGTTTACCAATGACATATAAATACTCTTGTAATCCTAAAGTTGGGACTTATCTTGTTTTCTATCTAATCAAAAAAGAACCTTTAGGTAAAAGACCTAATCTTGATCATTATCCTTTGGGATTGCTTTGTTAATTTGATCACTAATCATGATTAACACCAAATCATCATTGATTTTTGGGTTTATCATGAAGATTAGTGAGTAGTCATATTTGGATTTATGGGTTAGGAAGACTAAGGGTGATTAGGCTAGATCTAAGGTGTTGTAGCACAGATCCATCTTGTTCCTTGCTAGTAAAGTGCTTTAATACAGTTTTAGAGTTGGCCTCTCTAAAGTTGAGCTTTAGGCATTTCACACCCGAAAGGTGTTCGATGAAATGCCTAAACCAACTCTACTAAGCTTTTAACATTCTTTACCAAAGAGGTTTGATGTTAAAGGTGTTAAGATGGCTAATGGACTTGAAATTAATGATTGCTTAGATAATATTCAACCAAAGAAATTTGATGCTTGAGTTATCTTAGTGAATGAGCATTCATCTAGAGATAGAATTTGTTTAGGATTGTGTCTAGGTCTAAGGTTGATAGATTGATTGAAAGATACTACCTTTATATTGAAACTTGATCACCCAAGGTCAATTCCCTTAGCCCATGAATTCTCCCATCTCATAAGAAAGAAAAGCTTTGTTCTTTATTGCATTTTAGTAGTATTTTAGTTCAAATTCATCTTACCAATTGATAGCATTTAGATTAAGCATGGTCTTTCATTCCCTTTGCTTTAGAATCACTTAGAACTGGTTTGACATCCTTTATACTATAACATTTGATTAGGAGCCTTGAAAACTCCTAACATCAGCTGAGGAGTTTGATAAGGATACAAGGGTGAAAAGGACTTTGGGTGAGGAGTTTGGTAAGGATACAGGGGTGAAAAGACTTTGGCTGAGGAGTTTGGTAGTGTCGCTAAAGCTACTGATCTTGATTTCGTATATGTTTCTCCTTCAAAGGCTACTAAGGATGATAAGGATGCTAAGGTTCCTGCCTATAGACGCGGCTGCAGGGGCAGGTGTACTGTAAAGGATGAGGATGCCTCTGATAAGAAAAAAGCAGTGCAGGCAGAGGCTGCGTTGAAGAGGAAGGAGAAGACTGACGCTAAGAGAAAAGAGGCTTAGTTAAAGAAGCAAAAACTGGCTGAGTTAAAGAATCAAGAAGTAGAGGCTAAGAGATAAGAGGCTGAGTTAAAGAAGCAAAAACTGGCTGAGCTAAAGAAGCAAAAACATGTTAAGTTAAAGAAGCAAAAACATGCTTGAGAGGATAGTGAATGTTCTATGAAGAACGACGAAGTTCTTGCGGAAGAGAACGAATTTGCGCCGGAGTCTGATGTCGAGATTCATGAAGTGGTTAGATCTGCCGTAGTCAAGGAATATCGAGAGAAATGTGTTCAATTATCTCCAAAAGGGTTTGCATTGACGGCAGTTTCTTCACCACCAGTTTTTCCGTCCATTGGAGACGATGGAACGACGTGCATGAGGAAGAATGTTAAGCCTTCATCAGCAATATATGACCCTCTAGCACATGTTGATCCGGTGCTATTCGATAAACTGATGCAACACATTAAGGGAATTCCACCCAAACCACCAGCACCAGCAGATAAATCAGCAGTCCTCTCAGCTGATCATGAGAGTGACTTCTACAGCATACTCATCCATGAAAGACCGTGGCCGGAAAAGGAATATGGATGGCTGTTTGATAATGTAAGTCTTTAGTACGGCTGAGTTATATATTATATTACAGCTGAGTTATATATTTGTTTACAGGTGACTTATATATTTGATTACGGCTGACTTGTTAATATTCTTTGTGTAGCATGTCGGTGCGTATATAAAGGTCCTCATTAAAAGGTCCATGCGAAATTCCACCCCATTCTGGTCCAAGCGGATTGCCTTCATTGACGTTTGGGTGTTAAGTTTTTGGATTCACGATTTCAAGCAGTTCAAGATAAAACCTAGTATGATCAAGTTCAAAGGCAATGGTTATGAATATCTAATAAACGGTAAGCTTCCCCTTGAATGTCCAACAAACTTGAAGTGGTATGAAGATGTGGATCACTTGTACGGATGTCTTCAAACCGGCGGAAATCACTGGGTGGCGTTTCACATGGATCTGAAGAAGGAGAAGATTGATTGCTACGATCCAATCTTTGGACATGCAACACCCAAAAGTGAGCAGAGAATACTATATTCATTTAAACCGCTAACGCTTATGCTTTCCGTGATGTTGAGTGAACTTATTCCTGCCAATCTCCGATCCCCTAGTAAGAAGAAGTTCGCATTCAGAAGGAGAAGCAAAAGATACACTCCACAAAACACCCAGATTGGCGATTGTGGGGTGTATTCGTTGAAGTTTGTGGAGTTTCTAGCGCTTGGTGTAACTTTTGATGGGATAAACGATAACAATATTCAAGGTTTAAGGGTGAAGATGGCAGCAGAGATCCTCGATGAAGGAGGAATAATGCGATGAACAATTTGATGTCCAATTGAACCTGTGTTTGTTATTTTGTACTTGACTTAAGTTATTAAGTATTTGACTTTAGCAAATATATCTCAGTCATATCGTTTTTATAACTCAGCAATACCCCAAACATACTCTAAAATCGAAAATGTTCATATAAGTCAGCTGTTACGCTATTATAACTCAGCCATACCTCAAACATACACTAGAATAAAAAAAATGAAATGTTTATACTTTAAAATGTTATATTGAAACTCCAATTATCAATTTGAAGTGAATATATAATCAACTGAATGTGTCTTCTTTATTGAATTTACGAGTTTAAAATCGATCATGTTCTTGATGTATACGTTGTCATACGATTACTTAAAACCTTACATTTAGATATAAGGTGTGACCAATATTTAAAACTCGTAAACTGTTATTGTGTTATTTATCATGAATTTGTGTTATTTATTATATTTCTTGCACCATAAATCCAAATCCTAAACCAAAATCCCCAAAAAAGCAAACCTAAACCCTAAATAAGCAACCCTAAACCCCAATTACTAAGTCAGCCGTAAATGTTAAAGTAACTCGGCCGTGAAGTATAACTGAATCTTGACGTTTGGCGGGAAAAAGATAACTGAATCTTGGGAAATTTTAACTCGTGACGTTTGACGTTCTATATACCTCTCTATATATTGTCCTCTCTCTTAAACCTTTTCTTACGCCTTTCTCTCTCTAGAAATAACCTAAACAAAATCTCTCTATCCCCATCAAAAGTTATGCCGATTGTTCTTGGTAATTCAACGAGGTTAGAGAACAATGTCAATGCGATACTAAGCTCTGCAAGTCGTGAAAACCTCTGTCTTCTATACCCTGGTCCGGGTGACTTGCTTGACACAACCAGCACTACCTGGTTCAAATTTTTAAGTGATCTCTCCCTCGTCATCCCGTCGATTCTTGTAGAAGGATGGGTTCATGATTGGCCGACATACCGCGCCATTCCCAATCATATTAAGGAACACTGGTTTCTTCAACTCGCTGTAAGGACGGGATATGTGTCCATATTAGATATATTAATAGTTTGTCCACTCTGTCTACATTAGCTGTGTTCTTAACATCAGTTTTGTAATATTTTTTGTTGTAGCGCAAAAGCACGTGGGATCGAAGGCATAATTCGACAGTTTGGACACATTTTAATCTTGTGGCCAGAACGCTATTTTGTTGCCAGATGCGCCATTTCTAGAGTTTGGCGTGATCTCGTCCACATGTTTGAAGAGTTTGGTCCTGACAATTTTGGTTTCTGAGAGTGATGCGTTGTCTGTATTTTGAACCTGATATTTTATGTTTCTGAATGTAATTCGACATGTCGAATTCGTATTAACTTATGTATTGTAATTCAGCCGTATCTGTTAACATAACTCAGCCACAACTTTAAGTTAACTCAGTCAAAACGTATAAGGTAATTCAGCTGTGAATGTTAATATAACTCAGCCACAACGTTAAGTTAACTCAGCCAAAACGTACTAATCTAACTCAGTCGTGAATGTTTTAGTGAAGGTCTATACCACAACGTAGATTATCGCTCGCCCATTTCATTATTAATGAGACGTTTCCACTTGTTTGATTGGACTAAGTTGTCGATTAATTATGGCGTGTGAGGAATAACTCCGCCAACAATATGAGAATATCGAGACTAATTATGATGAGTTTGAAATAAACTGCTGGCACGCATGTGTCGAGTAATTTACAATGTCGAGACATTAAATTTTTATATATTTAATACTTAAAAAGGAAAAAAAAGTAAACGTTGTTGTTTCACGATGTCGTCTTCTTACTCACCCTAAAGTCACACTAATGTTTTTTTTTGAAATTTTATTGAGAATAAAAATGTCTTCCTCATCCTGCGTTTCAAAAAATTCTTACAGACGACGTTTGAACGCGGAAAGAGGAACGCCGATACAATGTTGGTGTGGTGAACCCTCTAAAATTTTTACTCAAAATTTATACAAATCCAGAAAGATTGTACTATTGCTGCGCTAAAGGATATAGCAAGGTTTGTTTTGGTTCTTATTTCGCATGTTCTGTAACGTAATACTTAGATCTAGGTTATATTTGTTAAAACATAGACATTTACTCAAATGGGCGGATGAGTGTTTGGTGGTAGAGGTTGAGGATATTAAGTCACTGATAAGTGGCATGAACAAAGACATCTCCGAATTCAGACTTAACGTTGCTCGTTTGGAGAAAGAGATTGAAGGACTGAAGACGGAATCTGGGAGAAAAGGAGAAGAATGTATGAGTCAGGGTCGGTCTTTGAGGAATGTGGTTGTTTGTGGGGTTAGAATGGCGTTACTTTGCTACTACTACTATTGTGTGTAGTCGTGTTTTGTAATTATAAGTCAGCCTAGGTTTTATGTAACTCAGACTTAACGTATTAAATAACTCAGGCTTCATACTAATGATAAGTCAGCCTATGTTTTATGTAACTCAACCGTCATTAAACAGTAACTCAACCGTCATTAAACAATAACTCAGCCTTCAATACATTAATTTGTTGTTCGACATACATAATGGCATAGCAAAGAACATGAGAACTTTACATCTTTGCCACTTCTTTGTGTCCCTAAACAGGCTTATCGGTTCAAAATCACGTAAGAACATGCATATCTCTTTGATCCAAAAACAGCGGTCACACATGTTGTTATCCTTAGTCACATCAATGTGCCACAAGCAGAGACATTATCGCTCCACAAGATTTGCACATTGGCCCTATTTTGACGGAACTCGTCAGAATGCCACAAACCCCATCCCCATTTGACAGATCACACTAGTTTCTCGATCCTATCAACTATTTCTCTTGGAATACCATCAAAATACTGCCCATCACACCAAAAGATTGCTCGAGTAATTGCGTGTGTATACACAGCACGCTTATATCATGCATCTGCTGCACGCTTTATTACAGAAAGCCCTACTTCTTTAAGGCTGAATGAGAAGAAAAACTGTACACCTTTTATATAAAGTGTGCCTGGATTTCTCTCAGCGTAGCAAGTTTTCAACAACTCAGCAGGCATATTGAGCCCCCATGGAACGGATAATACATCGTAAAAATGGCATACACTACGCCGATCTGCGAACGCCTTCATCAACTTGCACGATGCTCTGAGGCCATAGAGATCTTGGAAGGAGTTACCGGGCACACGTTCAACCACCAACGCCTGAATTTCTTCAGGCATTTCAAGAATCAGGAAATATTCAATTTACTCTCAGGGGGGTGAAATTGATTTAGAGAGAGAGAGCAATTCTGTAAAACAATAGAGAGTTGAACATGTAATTGTTCCTTATTTACCAGCAGCACAACGGTTTTCATATTGCGACTTGTCTTATTTTGGGCGGGAAGTTATTCCATAACCCAGTCGTAATCTATTTCATTCAATAAATCAGCCGTTTATTATAATATCTCAGACGTTTCGTATTTCAAGACATCAATAATTACGTATGAGCTATTAAGTTATGTAGGGACTATTAAGTACGTTTTTCGATGTTTTCGCCATTTTCCTCAATTGTAACTGGCTAATTATGTCGCCATTGTTCTTGGCGTGTAAAAGAAATGTATTTATAATAACCCAGCCGTAATGTATTTCATTCAATAAATCAGCCGTTTATTATAATAACTCAGACGTTTCGTATTTCAAGACATCAATAATTACGTATGAGCTATTAAGTTATGTAGGGACTATTAAGTACGTTTTTCGATGTTTTCGCCATTTCCTCAGCTGTAAATGGCTAATTATGCCGCCATTGTTTTGGCGTGTAAAAACGTCAAAAAATGAAAATCAAAACCCACCCGTAATACAAAAACATGAAAACAAAACCCAGCCGTAATACAAAAACTTGAAAATCCAAAACCCACCCGTAATAGAAGAACATGAAAATCGAAAACCCAGCCGTAATAGAAGAACATGAAAATCCAAAAGTCAGCCGTAAAAGAAGAACTTGAAAACCAAAAACCCAGTCGTAATACAAAAACATGAAAATCCCTACAACATTTGCTTACATCGGACAAGTTTTCGCATTATGTCCACTCTGTCTACATCGAGAACATGTGTGTTCTTTCCTAGGACGTTTGTTTGCAAGTGCAACTTCTAAAGCAGATTTCATCCTATTTTTCTTAGGTCTTCCTGGTTGTTGACGAATAGACGGGGGCAAGCACGGTTGGTTAGCCACGATTTCTAGAACAGGTTGCGATGAGTCAACCGGCATGACCGATTCATCGTATGCGCTCACCAAATAAGCGATGTTATAGTAAGGACTGCACAGGGATATACGACAAACATTCATGTACTCCGCGGCTGCGATTGCGTGTACACATTGTAATTTTTCACGTTCGAAACGCCGACATGTGCACTTTCGCTCTACCAAATTAACAGCATTCAAATACTCGCCAGAAGATCAATATTTAACTTCAGTGTGATGATCATCAATCCTTTGTACCGTCAAATCTCTGGTGGCAGTTACACGACCCTATTAAGAAAAATAGAATAAATGTGAAACGGCTGACTTATTACATATAAAGGCTGACTTAAGAACTATAATGCTGACTTAAGAACTATAATGGTTGTCTTACGTTTACTATTTCGACTGACTTACATGTAGTAGTTTCTCCACACCACGCGTTAGCGTGGTTGGCTGCGATCTGGCATCCTCTCTTCGTTCAGCAAACCATCTGGTCATCATAACCCGTATTGATTATAATATTTGAACAATGTTAAGACCTATAGCATTAGACAATGCTCTGTTCATTAATTCCGCTATGTTCGTAGTCATCAAATTGTACCTCTCGCCCAGGAAATAAACACGCGTCCACAGCCGGACATCAGCTCTTTGGAGGTAGCCGTGGAGTGCAGGATTAACCGCTTCAATCTCCTCGAAAATCGCAGTAAAGTCAGACATCCTAAAACATCTCGCCGCTTTCTTCACCAGACGAAATACATCTTTTCCTTTGTACCGTCCCAATATGTTCTTATATAAATGGTAGGTGCATATTCCCCGAGCAACTAACGGATACACATTTCTAATTGCTTTCCCTATCGAGTTATGCCTATCCGAGATTATCGCAAGACCCTCGTCGTCAGGAATCAAAAGTTTTAGTTGCGAAAAAAACCAATGCCACGAATCATCATTTTCAGTGTCAACCACTGCGAAGGCTATTGGAAAAATCTGAAAGTTACCATCCTGAGCTAGTGCTGTGAGTAACGTCCCTTTGTATTTACCATTAAGAAACATACCGTCGACGACAACAACTTTGCGCATGAAAGGAAACCCATTTACGCTCGTACCAAACGCAAGAAACACATACATGAATCTTCCAAGCTCATCAATTTGAAGACGTGTAACTGTACTCGGATTTGCCCTTCTTACTTATCATGTATAAGTAAGAAGGCAAGCTTTCAAACCCCTCTCAGGTGTTCCCTCATCGATTTCCCCTGCAAATTTCAGCGCCCGGTGTGATTTCCAATAATCCATCTGTTCACATGAAAAAATGATACACATAACTCAGTCGCTTCACAAAATTAAGACAGCCACAATGTAAAAATAACTCAACCCTAGCTTTATTATAACCCAGCCGCATTGTATTAATATGTCAGCCGCTACGTTTCATATTACTCAGCCATATCGTTATAATACTCAGCCACATCAAAGCGATTACCTTGACACCAAACTGCTTAGTGATAGCTATTCCGACACTCGTAGGGCAAACGGTCGGACCAACGTCGCCGAGAAAGTTCTGGTACAACTTTCCCAAAATATCAGGCGTTGCTTGTCGAGATCGATTAGAACGCTCAGTGCAAGAACATGTATGATTCGAATCGTAAATACGAACATAAAACTCTGGGGATTCCCCTTGGGTAAAAGCACGAACTCTCCAGAGATATCCATCAACCCAACACTTAACAACGTATGATGTCGGGGTCGATCAAAATCAAATCGATATCTCACTGTAAGAAGTTTCAATCGTCTCTCCAAATCGTCTTTACTCTCGTATCGTTGCCCTACCGCAAGGTCTATCGACGACATCTCCAACTTTAGAACCTCCAGATTCCCTTTAGGTCCGCTCATCGACAAGTTCTGATATCTCTTCTTGGGAGGTAGCGTTGGTGAATCTTCGTTTTCTGTAGGAGACTCACCGTATGAGCTGAAGTTATCATCTTCAGATGACGCACCGTCCGAGTCGTCGGACATATCAAATCGGCTTTCAAATTCATCATCTTCTTCGTTTTCTTTGACTATTTCATCTTCTCTGACTATGTCGTGTATTTCTCCTTCCACATTACTAGAGCAGTCATTCTCATTGTCCTCTTGTACCTTCTCAAAACTGCAACCATCTCAACTCCCACTGTAGTTTTTGTCTCTGGACTGAACTTCTGAAGCTTCTACTTCTGAGCAGTCATTCTCGTTACTCTTCTCTCTTGCTTTGTCATCCTTGTTCTCCGTAATCTCCACACAGAGACGTAGTTGTTCTATTTTCTTTAGGCTTATAAAACCTTGCAATTGTCGAGTATTGGACACGTAAACTAGTGGAGTGTCGTGCGACATTGTTTTCAATGCTTTATTCGAAAACATGTAGCTAAGCTGAATATGATCCCTCAAATAATTCAATCCGTAATCATCGAGAACAGACTTTGTGAAATATTCATGTGTTGTTTTCCCATCTAAATGAAGAACTCTACACCCTCTTCTGTCGACGTTGAATACATATCTGTTTTTCTTAATCCAGTTACCGGAAACAATAACTACCGGATCCATAACCAACTGAGACAGATGAAAACGATAGATAAATAACATGAAGAAGAACATGAACAGTCTCATAAACCAAGTTGTAAATTTCGTTCGTTAGTGATGACATGGTAAATCCGAGTTGATGACATGGCGGATTCCTTGTATGTATCTTGGATTTTTTTACAAAACTCAGCCAAAAAGTTAGCATTATCTCAGCCTTTATGTAACAATAACTCAGCCGTCTCGCATTTAAATAACTCAGTCATGTCGTATTTATATATCACTGCCAAGTAACGATAACTCAGTCATTATGAAATTAAAACTCAGCCGTAATTGTAGAGAACCCAGCCATAAACAAAAATCAGCCGTAATTAAAAGACAACTCATCAATAAAGTAAAATATAACCCAGCCGTAATAATGTCATAGCAAAGTACATTAAAAAAATATAAGATTACGTAGTTAAAAGACAACTCATCAATAAAGTAAAATATAACCCAACCGTAATAATGTCATAGCAAAGTACATTAAAAAAATATAAGATTCTGATACAATCCATCTTCACCACTCCCTTGTGTCCCTAATCACGCTCATCGGTTCAAACTCACGGAAGAATAGCGCCACCTCTTTGATCCAGAAACAGCGGTTACACATTTTGTCACCCTTACTGTTTTCAATGAACCACAAGACCCAATCTCGCTCCAAAACATGAACACATTGGCAACTATAGAACAAAGGAACAATGGTTGAAATGAACTCGTTCCTCTTTGCCAGAAACTCGTCACCTTGAAGAGAACCCCATGCCCATTTTAGAGATCAAACTAGTTTCCCGATCCTATCAACTGATTCCCTTGTAAAGCGAGCAAAACACTCCTCATCACCCCAAAAACATTTTCTAGTCATTGCGTATGTATACACAGCACGCTCATATCTTTCATCCGCTGCAAGCTTCATGTAAGCACGTCTTTCTTCCTGAAGGTTAAATGTGAAGAAAAACTGTACACCCTTCATATAAAGTGTGCTTGGATTTCTCTCAGTTTTGTAAGTTTTCAACAGCTCAGCAGGCATATTGAGTCCACAGGGAA
>NC_027751.1:38575713-38576150 GCF_000695525.1 Brassica oleracea var. oleracea | reverse complement strand
GATGCTCTGAGGCCATAGAGATCTTGGAAGGAGTTACCGGCCACACGTTCAACCACTAATGCATGAATCTCTTCAGGCAATTCAAGAATCTGGAAATAATCCATTAATGTAACGTTAATATAACTAAGCAATGATGGTTGATATAACTCAGCCATGTTGGTTAATATAACATCGAGGTCTTCATAGAGATCGAGACGGTAATACTTTATTATTTAACTCAGAATATAACTCATCCGTTAATATTATCGGGACGGCTGAGTGTGTCAAATACGGCAAAAGTGTGGAAAATACGGCTTAGAACTAATATCGAGGCCTTTATAATACTTTAGTATTTAAAACCTGATTTAACATTCACGGTAATACTTTTCTATAATATTAAACGTCCATTATAATAATGGGACGTTTCGTCTATCTTGATTTGACCGTGTTGATAATTA
>NC_027751.1:38566902-38575592 GCF_000695525.1 Brassica oleracea var. oleracea | reverse complement strand
TCAGCCGTAAATTAACGATAACTCAGCCGTAAATTAAACGATAACTCCGACATAATTAAATGATAATTAAAAGACTACATTTTTATTTCTCCCAACAACAACTAATACATCAAACAGTTCACCCTAAGACCCTCGATAAGTGCTACGATCTCACTTATGTCGTTCTTCATATCAGCTAAGTCTACTTTAATGTCGGCCAAATCTTGCTCCATCGTTGCCAGTTTGTTTGCCACAACTACAAACTCTTCATCATGTGCTTCATCAAGCCATTTGAAAACATGGTTTTCACCCGAAATTGCTCCACAACGATAAAACCTTCTTCCCGGATTCCTTGCGGTATTTGACGTTAACACAACAGTAGCAGCTCCACAGTCACACCTCCTTGGAATTCCACGCCCTAGATCCATCGAATTCTAGTTCACAATACACAAAAATGATTGAAACTATACCAAGGCGAAACACAAAATGCTCAAAGCGATTTTATAGAATCAAGTAAAAAAAACAGTATATGATCTCAGATTTGACGAAAGAGACTTACAGTTAATCATCTCTTCTGAAGAATCCTAATTTTCAAATTTGGGGGTTTTTGGAATGAGCCTCGATTTTAACTTCTGTGAGCTAACATGTCGACGTTTTCTCTTTAAATGAAACAGAGCGTTTTGTTTTAACGGAGAAACGTGAACTGTTGACGACAAAGGTTACAGAGGGGCGAAAACATTAACGGACATAAAAATATATCAGACTTAATTAAACGATAACTCAGCCGTAAATTAACGATAACTTTGACATAATTAAATGATAACTCAGCAATATAAATTAACGATAACTCAGACATAATTAAATGATAATTCAGCCGTAATTAAACGAAAACTCAGCCGTAACCATTAACATAAACTCATACATAAATATGTTGTTCTACATACATAATGGCATAACAAAGAACAAAAAAATATAGGTTTCTGATACAATGCAACTTCACCACTTCCTTGTGTCCCTAATCAAACTAATTGGTTCAAAGTCACGGAAGAACAGCCCCACCACTTTGATCCAGAAACAGCGGTCACACATGTTGTCATCCTTAGTGGTATCAATGTGCCACAAGCAAAGACATTCTCGCTTCAAAAGAGGAGCACATTGGCAACTGCAGAACGACGGAACAAACGCTCAAATGAACTCGGCCCTCTTTGCACGGAACACGTCACCGTGCCACAAACCCCATCCCCATTTCAAAGATCGCACTAATTTCCCGATCCTGATAATGGATTCCCTTGGAAAACGAGCAAAATACTCCTCATCATCATCCCAAAAGATTTTCCGAGTCATTGCGTGTGTATACACAACACGCTCATATCTTGCATCCGCTGCAAGCTTCATGAGAGCAACTCCTTCTTCTTCAAGGTCTAATGTGAAGACAAACTGAACACCCTTTATAAAAAGTGTGCTTGGATTTCTCTCAGCGTAGCAAGTTTTCAACAACTCAGCAGGCATATTGAGTCCCTAGGGAACTGATAACACATCGTAAAAATGGCATACCCTACGCCGATCTGCGAACGCCTTCATCAAATTGCACGATGCTCTGAGGCCATAGAGATCTTGGAAGGAGTGACCGGCTACACGTTCAACCACCAACGCCTGAATTTCTTCAGGCATTTCAAGAATCGGGAAATATTCCATTGATGAAGAGAGGGGTGATAGAGAGTAATTGTGTAAAATAGAGATAGAGAGTAATTGTGTAAATTAGAGAGTTTAAAGCTGTACTGTTCGAGTAGACACATTATTTTTAGGCAAATAACGGTAATATTATCGCGACGTTTCGGTTTGCGACGTTTTGTTTTTTGAGCAGGAAATTAATCCATAACTCATCCACTCAGCCGTATCACAAAACATTAAACCACAAAACTCAGTCGTGTCACAGAAACATAAAAAAACCATAACTCAGCTGTAATACGAAAACATTAAAATACATAACCGAGCCGTAATATAAAAACATACGATAGTGCTCTGTTCATCGTAACTCCCACTGTAGTTTTCGTCTCTGGATTCAACATCTGAAACTTCTGCTTCTGAGCTAAAACTGAAAAACGTTTTACTCGTCTCTCTCTTGCTCTGTCATTCCGATTCATTTCTGGGTCCTTGTTCTCCGTAAACTGGTGGAGCGTCGTGCGCAATTGTTTTCTGATGCCTCAATTCATTCAATTCGTAATCATCGAGTACAGACTTTACGAATTCTTCATGTTTTGTTTTCTCATATAAATGAAGAACTCTACACCATCTACTGTCGGCGTTGAATAGATATCTGTTTTTCTTAATCCAGTTACCAGAAAACAATAATTACTGGATCCATTAGATCTCTGAGAAAGATGAAGAATAAGATGAAGAAGATAAAGAGATAGATAGATAAAGAAGATGAAGAAAAAGAGGAACACACACAAACCTAGTTGTAAAGTAGTTCGTTAGGAGTGACATGGCAAATCCGAGTTGATGACATGGCGGATGACATGGAAAATCACTTAATCAGCCGACAAACGAATATATAACTTAGCCTACGTAAATCAGTTCTCATGTACAATGTAAGTCAGCCGAACCGTGGATACTATTTCAGTAATTAATCTTTTGATCCGAAACCAGCCGTAATTAGGATGAAAAACCATAAATCAGCCGTCAAACGAATGCTATTCTAGTAATTAATCTTTCGCTAATAAGTCAGTTGTAAACAAGCAGAGTTTACTGTTAATCCATCCTATTACGGATGATTAAATATAAATTCAGCCGTAACAACATCCCATTAGCCAGCCGTAAATTAAACAACTCAGCCAGTCGTAATTCATTAACTCAGCCGTGGAAACATAACTCAGCTGTGTCTTAACTATAACTCAGCCGAATATTCCAGCAATCAAACCGCCGATGTATAAGTCAGCCGTAACTTACGTCTGTAAGTCAGTCGTTATCCCATAAATCAGCCACATTTCTGTAAATCAGCCGTACCGGGCGGCTGACTTATGTTCTTAAATCAACATTTTCCTCTGAAGTCAGCCGCGTTTATTAATTCAGCCGACACGTAGCAATAAATCAGCCGTAACGAAGTATGTAGTTATTTACGGCTGACTTAATGAAAACACGGAACCAAATTCTTACGTGGCGCCGGGTTTTTGCTTACGTGGCAGCGAAAAGTAATGACATTCTTGTAAATACGTTTTTTCTAATAACGTAAAAAAAAAGTACGCTTGGTATTTAAAAAATACCAATAATAAAAAAAAAATTTGTATGGTTCTAGTCAATTGTCCTAATCATGTTTGAATAAACTTCCCTATATAGATATATGATATGTTTTACCTTGAAAGCTTAAGCTCTTTTGTTACTTCTGTTGCTTTTTTTCCTCTATAGTTATTCGAGAATACTAGTGCATTGCTATAAGTGGATTAATATGAAGATTCTTACTAGCAATTACAGCTGTGACCATGTGTGCGGAACCAAACGGGCTTAGCTTGTAAGTTATGTTTTATTATCCAAACTATCTTTTATGTTCCCTTCTTGAATAATCTTAGAACATGACAGAGACACCAAGAGCAGTTGATAAACCAGACAAAAACGCTGGCAGATCTGAGGCTGATGCAGCCGTCACAAGCTTTCCGTCAGTCACACATCCCTTTGACACAACAGCTTCACCTCCAGCCACCTTTACCATGACCTTCATCCCCTTTCCACTAGCGCATCGCTTCCCCTAGAGTTTCATTAAAAGAAATGTCACATGACCAAGAAATGATACTAGATACATGACTTTATATACACATTCATGATCATATTGTTTCCTCCATCTACCAAAAACTAAATCACATTTTGCATAGTCGATGCAAATAAATTACAATTCACTAGATGGTGAAGAAGTAGTGACTTACCTTAAGTACACCGGTGGCTGCAAGCAGCAATTTACCCTGTCCAATAGCTGCAAAGACCTTATCTTTCTCATCAAACTTCTTGACCAAAGCAACAGCCTTTGGATTCATCACTAGTAGCTCAGGTGATCTCCCTCCTGGAACCACTACACAGTCATAGTCATCAACGCATACATCGTCCCAACACGCAGTCACAAGGAAGTTGTGCCCTCGCTTTTCTGCAGGAAGCTGCCTTGCCTCCTCAAGGTCATAAACTAATGTTGCACACATCTCTCCCTTCTTCTTGTTCGGTGTCACTGCATCCACTTTACATCCTAAAGCTTGTAGTGCTCTAAATGGTACATTGATCCCATAGTCCTCTACATAGTCCTTCAAATCCAACACAACACCAACTATTCAAAGCAGCCCTAGGATTATATACCAGAATCAGCCGAACAAAAATTTTGGTTTCGGTTAAGAACCGTTATGAGTTCAGTTTTCAATTTGGCAAACTTTTGAAAAATCCGTTTTTTTGGTTTGATAATCGATTAGTTTGGTTCTGTAACAAAAAAAGTTAACCAACTTCGGAGCAAAATAACAAAAAGATTCCAAACTAACCAAGGAAAATAAACCGAATATTAACCAGTTTTAAACATGCATGTTTAAACCAAAATTTAATTGAAAAAATAAAATTAACAAAATTCCAAACCAAAATAACAAAAAAAAACTGATCAAAACTAACCAAGGAAAATAAACCAAATATAACCAAAATTTGTTTTGGTCTAATTCGGTGAGATTGTGGATAAACTGAACTAACCGAAGATTGAATTGTCCTAACCGATTTAACAGAATAAACCAAAACCGATGCCTAATTCAAACATACTATAGAACAAGAACATACAGTAAAACTCGAACTTACCCCAATGAGGAAAAGCACAGAAGCTTGATTCTCCTTCAAGCTCGAGACTTGCCCCCCAAGAGACTCCAGCAAAACCCTAACCCCGTGACCAAGCGTCGGCCATCCAACCATACTCACGACATTCCCGTCCTTGACGCAGTCCGTGATCTCGAACATGTTCTGTATCCCAGGCTGCTGCCACCACTCGCCGCCGGAGAATTCGATCAGAGGCTTCATGCTCTCGAACGCCGTGCACTTCACACCTCCGGCGAGAGCTCCGGCGGCCATCAGCATGACCTGGCTATGGCAGCTGGTGAAGATCAGCTTCTTGAGCTCGGCGAACCGAGCAACGAGGTCGACGCACCTCTCGTCGGCGCTGAGAATCTCCGTGAACCGTCCCCCGGGGATGATGATGGCGTCGTAGTTATCGGGAGTGACGTCATCGAAGCTGGCGGTTAAAGTCAACTGGTCAACGACTAGCTCCGTGTATAGCTCCAGGCCCGTGAAATCGTGGGCAGCCATAACGCAGCGATCGCCGGAGTTGCGGTTGGGGGAAACGCAGTGGACGCTGACGCCGAACGATTGGAGGATGTAGAGAGGAACCAGGGTCTCGTACGCTTCCATGTAGTCTCCGCATAGCAGTAAAGCCGATTTCTGAACCAACGATCCCATCGTTGAAGTTGTCTGTACCGAACAAATCACTCTTGAGGATTATTTGGTTTATATAGACAAATAATATTTATTGTTTTTGTTTCTTATACATATTGTATTTGTAAATGACATGTGGGAATTTTGCATACCCACCAACTCAGTTTCACCAACTTTTTTCAGCTGTTTCAAAGTCCAAATGTTCAAGTTCATATTACAAAGATCTCAGTGTTATAATTTAACTATAATTACATTTTAATGGTAGGTACTTTACAGTGGATATTAGGGATACTAATACCCCAATATATCTCTAAGTACAGTAATATATTATATATTAAATTAGATGTTTTTCAATTAAAAACCAATAGAAAATAAGTTGATTAACTCATAACATCACTTACATACTACAATTTTATCTCAATCACCTCCATTCAAGATGATGAGTCTCGACTATTAATTTTGGAATACTTTTGCAAATGTTAATAGATCAGTTTTTGGTTAAATTGATTATGGGTTGGACTTTTAATTTATACAGTTTTAAGTTAATGAATCTCCAACTAAAATCAATTAACATTAACTAAAGTGGCTCATAACATATAACATTTATATACTAATTAAGATCATTTCTAACTTTGATATAAGACTTTGTCTCTAATACTAAAATGTTAATTTTATTCAACTGCAAACAAATACTTTAGTCAGAAACATACATTAATATATAAGTTTGGACATTAGTAACCGTTCTGGCGGAAACGAACGCTGGAGTTACCAACAAGGCAACAACCATGCATTGTATTGGTTTGTTTAATTGACATTTTTTTTTTTTGATAAGTTTGTTTTATTGGCATTACGCTATAGAGTAATTGTGGTCCATATATGAGTACCCAAACTCTGACCCGGTTCTCCCTTAAGTCTGCAGTCACTATACTTCCAATCTAAAGCACGAAAACATTAAAGCTCGGGTTCTCTCTTTTTATCACTGAAGCCGCATCGTCTCCATGTGTTCCCACAAGCTCCGGCCACGTCTTCACTACATGAAGTCAAAGCTACGACGTACGTTAATTAATTATATCGATCATTTAGTTACGTTTGGCATTTTAGAGATCCATCCACAATAACACATATAAACTGATATAATTAGATTAATTGTTACATCATAACATAGCACGTGAACATGAAAAACAAAAGGAGAGATTAGTCAGCGTAACTAAGAAAATATTAGTTTAGAAAAATAACAAAAAGAGGCATTTGATTAGAAGGTAAAAAATAGGATGAACAAACCAATAAAAGCGGTAACCAATAACACAATATGATGTTGCACCAAAAAAAAATAGGGCAATTCTCTCAAATAGTTTTTTTAAGTTTTTGTCACAAAATAGTTCTCAAAAAATAAAATGACCAAAATAGCATTTTTTTATTTTGAAAATTTTAATTTTTTATTTTCTTAAAATTTGAAACTCTATCCCCAAAATCTCGCCCCTTAACTCTAAATCTTAAGTCTAGATTAGTTAATTATAAGGTTAAATTAATAAAATTTATTTCGGTCATTTTTTTCATTGACAGTTATTTTTACGACAAAAATTAAAAAAAAAAATTATGTTAGGGAATTTCTCAAAAAAATAACACAATATGATTAAAGGAAAAAAACTTACAAGGCATTTTTATTATATATCTAAGTCGTAATGTATCTGGTATGGTCGTCTTTGGGAATCTGAGTTCATTTTATAGAATGTGATACGTATATGTCGTTTAAGTGCCCTCCGCTAGCTTGCAGATCAAAAGTCAAAACTTTAGCCTTTTAATTAACAGAAATAATTTAACTAGCCAGCTATTAATACATCCATGACTTTTATTATTTGTTTGGCAAAAGATTTTAATACATCCTTTGACATTGTCAAGCTTTGAATATCTTTGATTGTCAATCAATATCCACAATTTGATTGAGATAAACAAAAAAAAAATAGAGCATTCGTCGACCTAGAGAAAGGGGATCGCATCCCTCTGACCTTTATACGTCTGAGTTCAGTTGTCATTAGGAACGTGTAAACCACTTTGTTTGGAACACGCGCGTAGACGTTTAGTTAATGTGTGATGGATTAGCAGGAATCTCCTGTGAAGGGCAGGCAGGCATGCCCACTCCCAAAAATACTCAGTGTTTGATCTCTAACTTAGTAACCTTCGATTTTGAAAAATCCGTTACCGGATACAAGTGCTAATCCGTGATTATTATCATATTTGGATGGGAAAGTATCTTCTATATTTCTTTCTTTCTAAATGGTAGATTGGTTTTATTACATTTGCTAACGGTTGCAGTTGCATGCATTTGACACACAAAAAAAACAAATAAAACTTGAAACCTTTTGTTAGTCATACCGACCTTTTTCTAAAATTTGTATTTCATAAGTTCTGCTTTAGTTAATCCACGGGATTTTTAAAACTATTAAATAGTCCACAGATACTATTTCGTTCTTCATTAGCTGTTTTAAAACTACAAATCAATATCTATTTTATATGATAGTTAGTATATGAAGCAATATAAGATGGTCTTATATAAATTCAATGCTGATCCCTAGCTTTCTTAAGTGCTAAGTAGGACATGAATATTATTCACTTGCAACCATTACCTTTATACAAACATTTATTTGTAACTTTGGACATTAGTAACCGTTCAGGTAACGAAAGCCGAAATGATTCACGCAAAGGATAACTTACATCATAGATTCATAACCAAACCAACAATCAACTAAGCATTGTACATAGTATTTTATTCATATTAAATAAAAATAGTACGTATCAGCTTGGTCCGTATACAAGTCTAACCGACGGTAGGGGTTTTGACGACGATACCTTCAACTTCTTTATCAACCCTGACCCAGACCCGGTCGCACCTGAAGTCTGCAGTCACCGGAGATCCATCCAAAATTACGACTGCCACTACAAGAAAACACATGCTTAACGAGGAAATTTAACGAAGAAAAACAATCCTCGTAAATTTACGTCGATTTTACGAGGAACTTACGTGGAAAACTAAAGTCATCGTTATTTCCTCGTAACGTAACGACAAAAGTGTTTCGTCGTAAAGTAGATGTAACTTTACGAGTATTTTACGAGGAAAAACTATTTCCTCGTAAATACGACGTAAACTTTGCGTGTTATTTACGAGGAAATAGTTTACGTGTATTTAGCGAGGAAATTTTGAATCCACCAACTTTGTAGGTGTTACACGTTTTTTTTGGACACCTAATTAATTATCGTCGTAAATTCATAGGAAA
>NC_027751.1:38562346-38564447 GCF_000695525.1 Brassica oleracea var. oleracea | reverse complement strand
GTATTTCATTAACATTTTCTTTATTTTTGCAGGTTGATTATGACGACGACGATGCAGATTATCCTAAGTGGTTACACGAAGTAATTCAATCTCCACTTGTAAAGGTCACCACATCACATATGTATTTCACACGAGGCTATACTTTTCATACATATGACTATGGTAGACAGCGGGCGACCAGTAACTATGGAATATGTGTGAAAGGGGAAACAGATTTCTACGGGATCTTGACGGAGATTATTGAAGTCGAATTTCCAGGGATACTGAAGCTGAAATGCGTCCTCTTCAAATGTGAATGGTTCGACCCCGTTGTCAACAGAGGTGTTCGGTCTAACAAATTCGGTGTAGTTGATGTCAACGGTGGACGAAGGTACAACAAATTCGAGCCTTTCATCTTAGCTTCACAAGCAGACCAAGTTAGCTTCCTTCCATACCCTCGGATGAGAGATTCAGGTATAAATTGGTTAGCAGTGATCAAAGTTACACCTCGAGGACGAATCATCAGTGGAGAAGAACCACCATTGCAAGAAGAACAGATAAATGAAGTTGAGGAACCTGAACAAGAAATTGATGACATCCTTCTCATTGATCCGCATAATCACGAGTACGGAGATCTTACCGATGATGCCACAGACGAAGCTGTTGAAGACGAGTTTAATGAAAATGATGATGTTTCTAGTGATGACGAGAATGTCGATGTATCCGATTGATGTATTTGTTTTATGAATAAGATGAGGGAGTTTGTTTTATGAATAAGATAATGTGGGGTTTGTTTTATGAATAAGGTAATATGGGAGTTTATTTTATGAAAAAGAAAATGTGGGAATTGTGGTTTGGAATGGAAATAAAGATGGGGTTTGGAATATATGAAGTAGAAAATAAGGAATATGGGGTTTGGGGTTTGGGGTTTCGGATGCGGATTTAAACATAACACTCGTTAATTCCACGTAAGTACAAATCGTCGTAAATTCCTCGTAGGTAAACGAGGAAATAACGACGAAATATAAAAATAAAGGACGCGGGACTCGTTAATTCCACGTAAGCGGATATCGTCTTAATAACCACGTAGGATGAAATCGTCGTAAAGACCACATAGGATGAAATCGTCGAAAATATCACGTAAGACAACGAGGAAATAACGACGAAACTTAAAAATAAAGATGGGGTTTGGAATATATGAAGTAGAAAATAAGGAATATGGGGTTTCGGATTTGGGGTTTCGGGTTTTGGGTTTGGGGTTTGGGGTTTTGGATCTGGGGTTTGGGGTTTCGGGTCTATATGAAGTAGAAAATAAGGAATATGGGGTTTGGGGTTTCGGGTTTCGGGTTTCGGGTTTCGGGTTTGGGGTTTTGGGTTTCGGGTTTGGGATTTCGGGTTTCGGGTTTCAGGTTTGGGGTTTTGGGTTTCGGGTTTGGGGTTTCGGGTTTCGTGTTTGGGGTTTCATAAAACTCGTTAATTCCACGTAAGTAAAAATCATCTTAAAGGATTCGTAAGCCAACGACGAAATAACGACGAAATATAAAAATAAAGAACGCGGGGCTCGTTAATTCCACGTAGGATGAAATCGTCGTAAATACCACATAGGATGAAATCGTCGTAAACACCACGTAAAAGGATTTAAATAAAACATCACGTAAGCCAACGAGGAAATAACAACGAAATATAAAAATAAAGATGA
The DNA here is from genome assembly GCF_000695525.1 of Brassica oleracea var. oleracea. Lineage (NCBI taxonomy): Eukaryota > Viridiplantae > Streptophyta > Magnoliopsida > Brassicales > Brassicaceae > Brassica > Brassica oleracea. The sequence continues at coordinate 38,562,769 of NC_027751.1, read as the reverse complement.
GGTTTCAGGTTCGAAAAGGAAGACTTACTGCCCATTACAGAGAGATCTTCGGTGAGCAGGGTAGTCGTTTAGACCCGGCCTCTTCTTCAGCTCCATGTTCTTCGGGTCAGGAGACTGTCCCCGAGACTCAGTACAATCAGAGAGTCTCTGGGTCTACTTCTTCTAGTGCACCATCGGCTCCTCATGTGCCTTCCTCGATGGCTCATCCGACGATGCCTCCTCCTGTGCCTCCTCCGATGGCACCTCCGATGGCCGCCGATATTCATCAAGATTTGATGGTGCCTCCGAGTGCTCTTTACTCGCAGTACACTGTAGAGGACATTCTCCGTCTGCCAGGCAGAGAAGGTTTACCAGTCATCGACCCAGACCGACCGGACGGAACTTTGTGGTATGTTGCATTAATTTTTTTTTAATTCGTTTAAA
>NC_027751.1:38560119-38561536 GCF_000695525.1 Brassica oleracea var. oleracea | reverse complement strand
AATATTTTCATATTGATTTATTTTTATTTTAAATTTTAATTTTATTAATAAATTAAATAATTTTAATTATTTTTTAATTATATTTTTAAATTCTGTAAAATAATAAAAACGAAGAAAATTCGTAGCTAATGTACGACCTATTTAAATGGAATCCTTACGAGGAAATGACGAGAAATAGTAAACGAGTACGTTACGAGAAAACATTTACGAGGAAATAACGAGGAAAGATAAACGAGTATTTTACGAGGAAATCCTTTCGTGGTCGTTACGTGTATTTTGCGAGGAAAAACTTTCAAGGTATTTACGTGTAGATTACGAGAAACTCGTTTCGAGATATTTACGAGGAAATATAGCGACGTCCTTACGTGGAATATTGACGAGGTCTTTACGAAGAAATGATCTACTTCGTCTTTACGACGAAATATATTCCTCGCTAATTCGTCGTATAGCCTCTTTTACGACGAACTAACGAGGAAAACCGCCCTCGTTAAGATTATGTTTTCTTGTAGTGTGCTTTGACTCTCGAGTTCTGACTTTCGATCACCGAAGCGGCATAGTCTCCATTTGTTCCCACAAGCTCCAGCCATGAGGTCTTCCCTGCTTGCACTCAAAGCAACCACAGTGGATATATTGGTTAGTAATTTACATTTGATATCTTAGAGATCAATAAGTCCATCACAAAATTTCCATGGAACTAATTAAAAGAATATGCAGATTAGCGGAACGTGCCGGGTATAGTGGATGGCCGAAGCTAGTTTGTAATTCGTTAAACTAGGAAACTTTTGTTTGAATCGAGCTTGTAACCGAAACTTATTTCCGTTTTTCGGACTGATTTATAATATATGTCATTTAAGAAAAAAAAATTAAAAGAATATGCCGTTAGACCATGCATGCGGTCCATGCCTCTCAGGTAACGTTTCCGTAAATGAGAATTTTTGAATTTTCTAACAAAAACATCAACATGGCGACGGAAACAGAAAATAATATCAAATTGTATACAGTTAAGAAACATTAGCAGGACATTCAGACGACATTTTGCTTCTCGTTTTATCTTTGCAATGTTGTTATATAGTATTTGATATGCTCGTCTTTACAAGTTTGAGTGCAATTTATAGAATCGGAGACGTCTATGTAGTCGGCGGGAGTTTACATATTCAAAGTAAAATAAATTAAACTATGAATACTCCTTTGATATACTCATTTGGCAGGATTTGGTAAAGAGATTGTATATATATATATTTTAGTCGATATTCAAGCTTTGACTAACACTAGTAGCGGAGCCCCGCGCAAGCGCGGGGTTATTGACAATTAGAATGTGTTGTAATACTTAAAAAATGTTATAGGAAGTGATGTGGAGTGATTTGTTTGTTTAGTTGTGATAGTTTAATAATAACAAAAGGTGGGGGGGGGGGGGGGG
>NC_027751.1:38530251-38558711 GCF_000695525.1 Brassica oleracea var. oleracea | reverse complement strand
ACTAATAAAGATGCAAACATGTCAAAACGCTACCATGGATTAAACACTATGAAACAACTAAATGAGAAAAAGGATACTCTCGAACTTGTCGAACAGCATCTGGATTCTTGTACCGGCTAAATGCTTCGCATACTGCAACGATTCTCAAACACTCTGCAAGGATACATATATAATAAGTCCTTCACCAAGAAAGGATTGATTTTTTTTTAAAGACTATATACATTATTTCAATTCTTAGTTCAAGAAGGTTCTCTGCTAGAACTACAAAGAAATCATTTTCAGATTCAAACAACCTTTATGGAACCGTCTCGTAAAGATGGACGGTAGTGAGTGGCGCGAGCAGCAGGAATAAATCCATGATCACCGAATTCTGCGATCAAAGTTAGAAGATTTAAAAAACAAAATTAAGATCAAATATAAGATGCTAGTTGGAACAATACCTTCTCATCAGGGATGTAGATGGAGCCAAGCAACCCCCTTTTTTCTTATCCATGGAACCGGTGCTCGATTCAGTTGGAGATTTTGTTGTGATTTCGCTGGATTCTTAGCCATGGATGCGCTGCTCGATATTGCCGGAGCTTTATCCAAAGCGTTGGGTCTGGAAATCTGACTGTTTCTTATCCATGGAAGCTATCAGAGAAGATTTGGATTCGGGAGAGTTTATATAGGTGGAGTCAAGGGGGAGATGAAGAATCCAAATCTCTTTGAATGACATAATAGCTTTGATCGTGGTGGACGACGATCGGAGTCTCCGCTTCGGTTTTGAATAAAGATGATTTTGGTGGGACCCATGAACTGTCTACGTGGACACTCTCAAAAGAGAGAAAAGAGCCTCATTATATATATATTGATTATTGCTTATCTTCTAGCTAGTCATACCGATCGCAGCAAGATAATGTTCCCAATGATTCTGTCTACATTTACATTTTATATTTTGTGATTTTTTCACAACTCACAAGATACATATAGATCATTTCTTTTGATCAAATATACATATTCGCTTAAATTATCTTCTTTCCTCATGTTTTCCTTTCTTTCATCTCAAGGCTCAATCATCTCTTTTTGAAGTTGAAAAGTCTTATCTAGGTTTCCTTCTCTATAATGTCCTCCGATTACAGTAGTGTAGATCAGCACATTTGGAGTCGCATCATCCCTTTTCTTCAACTCCTCTAGCATCTTGCTTGCTTTCACAAACCGTCCCTTCTTGCTGGGCCCGTTGACAAGCACCACGAACAAGACTTCATCAGGAACAATACCTGAAGCAAGAACCTCCGAGTACAAATCAGATCTCCATCTTTTAACAACCCGTCTATCTACGTAAACAGATCACACTTCATTCCATCACTCAACATCTTCTTGTTAGAGGTCAATGGCTGCAACCATGTTACCCAGATTACAGTATTGTACATCTCCTCTATTGTCGCTTTCTTCTTCTTTCTTTATGATTGCTTATCTGCTTTCTCTGTAACAATGGAAAATGAAATTGCCAACCCTGCTGAAACCCCTACAGTTTATAATACACAAGATCATGCGACGACCCTGTCTTTCGGTGAATATGTCAAACATCACTAAGCTCACAAACAAATAACTATATCATGTGTAGTCGTCAGATCAAAGCCCTCGTTGAAGGTCATGAACATCAAGGCAGGGTTCACTCACAATTCGGCTCAGATTCCAACACCCACACTCAGGGGCGGATCCAAGATGGTTTTAAGTATGGGGCACTTAACCATTTCTATAACTAGAAGCTTAATATGTAAGTGTACTTAACTAAATTTAACACTAGATGTCAATGAAAAAAAAAATTAGGGTGGGGCACATGCCACACCCTCTAATACACTGGGATCGCCCCTGCCCACACTCAGCGTTGACGGTGAAACCACACCAAATCTGGTAGGTAGGCGTATGCTCCCTGAAGACGCCAAGACATACACTTCTTTACAGTATCTCATCTTCCTCTCCACGTTTGGAAATCTAACTCGTGGTCATATTTAATAACTTAGGTATCAACTCCGAACCTGTGTGACACAGGCTGTGTCAAAGGTGACGACGATTTAGCTTTGGTTTGGAAACCTCTGGATTCAGAAGATTTAACTGATCAAATCCTATCTGGATTATCTGAAGCAATCAACGGTAGATACAAATCAATCTTCTTCTCTGAGCTACATGCAAACTACTTAATCTTGAGGTGATGATACTGCACAGAAACAACCTCAGTTCCGACTGTGCCTACTACTGCTAATGCTGCTGGTTCACATCCAAAACAACAACGGGATGGTTAAAGAGCAAAAGGTTCACATCCAATGAACAAAACCGGAGATTCTCTGTAAAAAACAGAAGAAGAAACTGGCAAACGAGATAACTGAACCGTTTCACCGGTACTTTTAAGTTCAAATTTCACCTACATATCAATATTTGTTATTTTTATTTATATTCAGCAACCTAATACACTTTATTATGCCATCACAATGCTTCATGTATGAGTAACACGTACGTGAGATAAGTTACACATAAGCAAATTCAATAGATATACGAAAGATGTGTTAGCTTTATGGACTGAGGCATTTTGGATATACGGTTAGATGATGTAGTTTCCTATTAGGTGTTTTGTCTTTCTTAGTTTTAATTTTCTATGATTAATTTTTTTTCCAGATAAGAACACAATCTATAAGATATATATATATATATATATATGTTTTTAATATATATTTTTATTTTCTAGCTAATTTAAATACATATATATATATATATTTTTTAAATTTTGATTAGCTAAAAAAATATGTGATGGACGAATTTTTTTGGTTAACTTTTTGGAGCTCGGAAAGCAAAAACGCCCGGAAGTTTGGTTTTTACTGCCAGATATTTTTGCTACGAGGAATTCTCCATGGTTCCTGATTGGAAATTTCAACGAGATAACCAACAATTCTGAAAAGGCGGGAGGTATAGAGAGACCTAAGATCTCGTTCAGCTCCTTCCGATCCTTTCTCTCAGAATGTGACCTCTTTGATCTGAAGCACACAAGAAATTTTCTTTCTTTTCTTTCTTGGAGAGGCCAACGCCATTCACATTTAGTACACTGCAGATTGGATAGAGCAGTGGCGAATAGTTCTTGGTCTGAAGTGAATGATCAGGATGGATCAAGAAAAAACTAAGTCTAGGTCTGGAAATAGACCAAGGGACTTAGTAAGATTGAATACGATGAAGAGAGCAAGCTGGACGAGTGATGAGACAGATGGACGATGCGAGAATGAAGCTCGGTTAGCTGGGAGAAGCTCGAACAAGCTCAGTATAGCTCACATCAAGTTCAGCCAGCTCAGCTAGCTGGACTACTAGCTCACTCAGCTGGGTCAGCTGGGAGTCAGCTCAACTCAGCTGGGAGTCAGCTCAACTCAGCTGGATGGAGTGTTGGAAGCTCAGATCAGTGTGTCAGTTCTGGGCGGTTATCGGGCCGGTTGGTTGGCCAAGGATGGATATGGGTTGGTGAGCTCTTCTGGTCAGGCCATGGGCAAGGGCAATCCGTGTGGGCTTGTTTTGGACATGTCCAGGAGTGGTTTGACAATTCCAGGGCGTTTGGTAACTGCCATAGGCGAATGGGTGTGATCTTGACCATTGATTAAATCAATGGCCAGAATTGATACCGAAGGGATGCAATGGTTAAGAAGTAACCACCCCATCTTCTATAAAAGGAAGGCAAGTCTGTAACACCCCCATACCGTTTTAGACATCGGTCAGTCAGCCGGGCAACAATCAAACAAGAACATGTCCGAACGACCTTCCTCTACCAAGTCCGGAAGTGTTACGACGGGTTGAGAATAGAATTTCCAAGCCACAAAACATAATTCTGTAACCCAGAATATTCATTCAAAACTCGTTTCCTATAATCTTCGGCGTGAGGCTTTGCAACCCGTACCGAGTCATAGAGTTGTGTTAGGTTAGACTAACCTAATATCAGATTCAACACGTCACGAATATAAAACATACTTTATTTCATATATATAAACCATGAAGTTCACAAGGCCAAAAAATTATACATAGGGTCCATGGACGCAGTTGAAAGTAAAACTACATTCATATATCTTGAAAACGAGTCTTTAGCAAAAGATGACCAATCTACACCAGCTCCTACAGTTCCGCGAGTGCTACGGTCCTTTCTACTGGTCACCTGCAAAAGGATGTGAGGAGTGAGTGAACTAGTTTCACTCAGTAAGCCAGGGTTCCCTATCTAGCACATACAACTACCCGTCAACCTAAACCAACCCCAAACACAAGCAAAACGGGTAGTTCATCAATCAATATTCAAGATAATAAGCATAAACGATTTAAGCAGTAAATCATTAAACCATAATAAATAAAAACACTCTTTATGAGTGTCACATCAATCAACCATATATATATACTCCTAAGGGCCAATAGAATCATTCTTCCTCCACATAAGGGACACCGACAATCCCTTCACAATTATACCACACAGGCGTAGGCGCTCGGGAATCACCTGGTCACGGTCTTCAATCGGAATCGCCGTGCCCCGATCCTCTATCGGACTCACCGGGGACTGTCACATCCACGTGCGACACTCGTCCTTGGTGATGAAGCCAAGTTAAACCGAGCCCACCACTTTCCGGACCACGACCGGCTTAGTGGTAGCATTTGAGGAAGCAATGACCTGCAAACTACTACTAGAACCACCACGAGGTTCTCACACAACAGTACCAACACGAGGGACACACCATAACAACATATAACAATCACACAATCACAATAATCCGGGTGCTTAGACTAGTCTTGCTATCCACTTAGCCCAGACATCGTCTCAAGCCTCGGATCCGCAGACTGACACCTAGACCGGTTCGGCTATCTTAGCTCGGAAACCGTCTCCGACGTCAGGAACCTGCATTAAAAATTCGTTAACAAACAATTAATTGTGACTCACAATGATTAACCGATGTGGCTTGACTTTCTGATTCCAGATGCTGACCAAACCCTTCTTAACCACTCCAAACCTTTGTTTTGATTCCGTACTGATATTCTCGAAATCTCGTAATTTAATATGTCTTGCTTCTCCAAACAACGCTCTAAATTTATTTATTTTCTTTTTCTCTTTTTCTTTCCTTCTTTTCTTTTATTTCTCCTCTCTCCTCTTCTTTGTTTCCTTCTCTCTTGGTCACGTTGAGTTCTCTGAAATGGAGAAAGTCCAATCTCGTTTTATAGCCAACTTTGATGTGTAATATGGTGACAGTTGTCACACTCTCCATTTGGCCATATTAAAAAAATATGACTAAGCCTTGGTGCATCATTCTCTCCGAGCCGCGTTCAGATCATGATTATGTTTCAAGGCATTACAGGTTTCTTCTATAACCAGGCGACGTACTCATTAAAATGAGTTATCACTTGACTCTTTTCTTGTTTCCTTCTTTTAACACGTATGCATGCATTTTTGCATGAATATCAAATTAGTCATCACCTTCTCTTCTTCTTCCTTGACACGTCTTCTTCATCCTTTTTTTAAGCATGATTAATTGATCCAAATCTGGTGACCAAAACCCCAACTTCATTGGTCACTTAAAAAAAACGGCTTAATTATTCATTTAAGCTATTGACTTACATTTAATGACATTGCACCATATCATTAAACTGTAGTCAAATTTTGATGACTCCACTTCCCATCGATACTATTCTGAACCCTTATTTTTTTTTTTTTTTAGACGGGGTATTACATCCTCCTCTCATTATAAGAATTCGTCCCCGGATTCTCTAGGGTTTCGATGATTCCCCTTCTTCCATCACTACATCTTCATGAAAGAACTTTGGGTGCGACGCTTTGAACCTTGACTCATCCTCCCAGGTCATAATTACACGGTTTCGCTTACCCCAAAAAACTTGGACTTAAGGAATCTCTCGGTTCTTTAGTTTTCGTATTCGACGTTCACCTATTCAGATCGGTCCCTCTGGATAAGTGAGGTTTGTTTGCAGGTTTTCGATTTGCTCCGTCTCAATAGCTTTGGGATCATGAACATGTTTCCGTAGCATTGATACGTGAAACACCGGATGTATCTGCTTCTCTTCGAGCAGGTTGAGACGGTAAGCAACATCTCCGATTCGTTCTTCAATCTGGTAAGGCCCGATGAATCTTATCGCAAGTTTCCCGACTTTTCCGAATCGATCTTTTCCTTTCTGAGCTGACACTATCAGATAAACCCAATCACCAATACTGAACACCACTTCTCGCCTTGACTGATCATCGTACTTCTTTTGTCTATCATGTGCTTTCTTCATATTGGTTTGAATGATCTCTAACTTTTTCATCGTCTCTTCTACAATTTCGAGTCCAAACTCTCTTCTTTCTCCAACTTCGGTCCAACATAAAGGTGCTTTGCATGGCCTCCTATAAAGCGCTTCATATGGTGCCATACCTATGCTAGAATGAAAGATGTTGTTGTAGGAGAATTCGATTAATGGTAAATGCTTTTCCCAGCTTCCCGCCCAATCCAATATACACATTCGCATCATATCTTCTATGGTGCGAATGGTTCTTTCGGTTTGGCCGTCTGTCTCGGGATGATACGCAGTGCTAAGAACAATTTGGTTCTCAAATGCTCTTGTAACGCCTTCCAAAAATTTGAGGTAAATCTAGGATCTCGATCGGAGACTATATTTGTTGGCACTCCATGCAACCTTACAATTTGGTCCACATACATCTCTGCCAATACTTCTACCTTATCGGTTTCCTTCATAGGTAACAAGTGTGACACTCCACATACATCTCTGCCAATACTTCTATCTTATCGGTTTCCTTCACAGGTAACAAGTGTGCCACCTTCGTCAGTCTGACAATCACCCATATTGCATTGTTTGATCTTCCTCGAGCCGGGGGTAACCTAGTGTTGAAATCCATGGATATGGAATCCCATTTCCACTGAGGTACTGGTAAGCTTTGTAACAACCCTCCTGGAATCTGATGCTCGACTTTGACTTGTTGACAAGTTTGACATTGAGCCACCCATCGCGCCACTGATTTCTTCATTCCTGGCCAATGATAATACCTTCGGATATCTCAGTACATTTTCGTACTCTCGGGATGGATATTGTGTAACGAGTGATGCGCCGACTTCAAAATCTCATCTCGTAGCTCTTCTCCATGTGGTTCTGGTATCCTCCCATTAAGTAATAGTGTATCATCTGCCGCCATATGATAGCCACTTGCGTTTGGAGCTTCTTCATTTTTAACTTATGCGATGATCCCTTTTAACTTTTCATCACGTTGTTGCTCTTGTCTGATCCATGCGAGTAAACCTGCCTGGTTTACGGCACGTGTGCCTAAAGGCTCACTTGGGTCCCCTTCAATTGTCCATAAAGTCATCAACTTGAGTTCACTTGATAACGTGTCCACTTCCTTTCCAACATTAGATGCCAACTTTCTACGACTTAGTGCATCTGCGACCACATTAGCTTTGCCTGGATGATATTGAATCTTCAGGTCGTAATCTGCCACAAACTCCATCCATCGCCTTTGTCGGAGGTTCAGATAAGGCTGTGTGAACAAATACTTGAGACTCTTATGATCTGTGAATACTTCTACGACTTCTCCATATAAGTAAGATCTCCAAATCCTTAACGCAAACACCACTACCGCCATTTCTAAATCGTGTGTTGGGTAGTTCTCTTCATGCTTCCTGAGTTGCCTTGATGCATAAGAAATTACATTGCCTTCCTGCGTCAACACACAACCCAACCCAACCCAACCCTAGAAGCATCTGCGTACACAGTGCAAGGTTTACCTTGTTCAGGTAATGCCAATATCGGTGTTGTGGTCAAAGCTTTCTCCAGTCTATGAAATGCTTCCTCTGTTTTTTTTTTCCCAGATGAACGGAACTCCTTTTCCAGTCAACTTCGTCAGGGGCTTAGCGACCGAAGAAAAGTTCTTGACAAACTTTCGATAATACCCGGCTAACCCGAGGAAACTTCTTACTTCGGTTACCATTGATGGCCTTTGCCATTCCTCGATGGTTTTCACCTTTTCCGAATCTACGGAAACTCCTTCTGTAGACACTCGGTGCCCCAAGAACCCGATCTCTCTTTTCCAGAAAGAACACTTGCTGAACTTGGCATACAACTTCTGGTTTCTTAACCGTTCCAACACTAGCTTCAAGTGTGCTTTGTGCTTGACCTCTGTCTTGGAATATATTAAAATGTCATCGATGAAGATTATCACGAACTTGTCGAGATAATCGCGGAAGACTTCATTCATCAATCTCATGAAGGCCGCCGGTGCGTTAGTAAGTCCAAAAGGCATTACGACGAACTCGTATTGTCCATAACGAGTTCTAAATGCAGTCTTCATGACATCACCTTCTGAAATTGGAATCTGATGATAGCCCGACGCCAAGTCGATCTTTGATCCAATAACTCATCTATCCTTGGGAGAGGATACTTGTCTTTAATCGTGATATTGTTGATTCCTCGATAATCAATGCAAAGTCGCATGCTACCATCTAGGCCTGGGCGTTCGGGTACCCGTTGGTGTTCGGATCGGGTTTTTTGGATTCCGGTTCTCTTTTATAACACCTCTTAGGTCTCATTCTAGTAAATTTGCAAGTACGGATCGGGTTCGTATATAACACATCGGGTTCGGGTCGGTTTTGTATCACATCACACAACCCATAAAGTAATCATATATCATTCGGATTCGGGTTATATCGGATCGGTTCGGATATACCCGAAATAAAATCTAAAATTTAAAAGTAAAACATAAGAAATATTTATTTATTTATATATAATTAAGTATTTAATGTAGTTATTTAAATTTTAAATACTTATTGTTAGATAACATATCAAAATAAATATGAAATTGAATATTTGAAGTATATATTCATGTTTCATATAATTATATTGTATATTCTTTTGGACATTCGGGTCGGTTTCTTCGGATATTTTTTCGGTTTTTTTGGTTACCCGTTCGGGTTCGGTTAATAACACTTCGGGTTCGGATATGTTTTGTACCACCTTACAAGACCCATTCGGATATTTTTTACATTTCGGACCGGATACGGATCGGGTTTTTCAGTTTGGATTCGGTTCGGATTTCGGGTTAAGGATATTATGCGGCCTACTACCATCCTTCTTCTTGACAAATAAGACCGGAGCTCCCCATGGTGAAGAGCTAGGTCTTATGAAACATTTATCCATTAAATCTTCAAGTTGTTTCTTCAACTCTGCTAACTCTGCTGGTGCCATGCGGTAAGGAGCCTTTGCTATCGGCTTCGCTTCAGGTTCCAAGTTAATTTTGAAAGGGTTACTCCAAGGTGGAGGTAACTCTTTCAACATTGAAAACACATCCTCGAACTCTTGTACTACTGCAATATCCGTAATTTCAACTCCATTGCTAGCGGGTCTTTCACTAGCAGTTACTGTTACCAAATACGTTTCTCCATCCTTAAGCAAATCTTCCACTCTCAAGGCAGCTACTTGATATCTTGCATATTTACATTGTTTTAATTATCCTTTCTTGTGCACATTGGTCTTTTGGAATAGCATTTACACATGTTGAGGTTGCATTTTCATGCATTAGTCCTTATCAGGGGTTGGAGAGAGTTTCATGATGAACTCTGTGCCCCAAGGAGTGTTTTGATGCCCAAAGAATGTAGATGAGTCGTTGAAGGATCCTAGCGGCCAGGCGTAGCGGAAAATGTTGGTCGCTATAGAAGATATAGTTGAAACCTGAGGCACCTAAGTACCGTAGCGGGAGTGTGTAGCGGACTAGAGAGACCGCTAGTATTGAAGCGCTTTCTACAGCGGCCAGCCATAGCGACTTCACGAGGTCGCTATGCGTTCAAGACTTCTAAAATCTCCTAAGTATCCTAGCGGCCACACGTAACGTGCTGGAGAGACCGCTAGAATTGAAGCGCCTTTTACAGCGGCCAGCCATAGCGACTTCACGAGGTCGATATGCTTTCAAGTATCCTAGCGGCCACACGTAGCGGGATCTTGTTTTCTCTATCTAATCACAAAGAACTTTTAGGTGAAAGATCTTATCTTGATCATTTTCTCTTGTGATTGTTTGATTAATCTGATCACTAATCATGATTAGCACCAAATCATCATTGATTCTTTGGCTCATCATGAAGAGTAGTGAGTAGTCATCTTTGGATTCATGGGTAAGGAAGATTAAGGGTGATTAAGCTAGATCTAAGGTGTTTTAGTATAGATCCATCTTGTTCCTTGCTAGTAGAGTGCTTTTAATGCAACTTTAGAGTTGGCCTCTCTAAAGTTGAGCTCTAGGCATTTCATACCTGAAAGATGTTTGATGAAATGTCTGAACCAACTCTCCTAAGCTTTTAACATTCTTTACCAAAGAGATTTGTTGTTAAAGGTGTTAAGATAGCTAGTAGACTTGGGATTAATGATTACTTAGATAACATTCAACCAAAGAGATTTGATGCTTGAGTTATCTTAGTAAATGAGCATTCATCTAGAGATAGAGTTTGTTTAGGATTGTGTCTAGGTCTAAGGTAGATAGATTGGTTGAAAGTTGACACCTTTAGATTAAAACTTGATCACCCAAGATCAATTCCCTTGACCCATGAGTTCTCCCATCTCATAAGAAAGAAAGCTTTGTCCTTTATTGCATTTTAGTAGTACTCTAGTTCAAAATCATCTCGCTAATTGATAGCACTTAGATTAAGCATGGTCTTGCATTCTCTTTGCTTTAGAATCACTTAGAAATGGTTTGAAATCCTTTATTCTACAACATTTGATTAGGAGCCTTGAAACTCCTATCATCACTACTAAAGACAGACTTGCTTGGATTGATCCCGTAAAACACTATTTGTCGTTGCCCGTTCTCCTTGAACAAAATACAACCTTTTCCACAATCTAATTGTGCCCGATAGCCTGATAACCAATCCATGCCCAAGATAACTTCATATCCTTTTAAGTGCACCACCAACAAATCTGCCAAGAACATCTTCTTGCAAATGACTAACGGAACTCTTCTGATGCATTCTCTTTCTTGGAGGGTTTGGTCTCCGGGAGTCATTACAGCCACATCCATCCTGTCAATCACAAATGAACCCACAAACTATGTAGCTACCTCAGGGGTCACAAAACTATGTGTTGCCCCAGAGTCTAACAATATATGTGTGGGATGCCCCGCAACATGTAGAGTTCCTGCCACAACATCAATATATATCAACAACATAAAAATTATCCAATAGAAATTAATCAATCCATCACAAGCAATCACACAACATAAACCAATCTAGTAAGGTTAAAGAACCCAAATACCTGTGATGGGACCCTTAGATCGGCCTGGAGGTTTAGTATCCTCCAGTTCTAAAGCGTAAACTCTACCTCCTATAGCTTGCCTTAGCTTGCCTTTTTGGCACTGGGGTGATTGCAGGTGGAGCTGGAGGAGGATGAACAGTGATTGGCGTAGCTGGGATAGGATGATTGCGCTGCACTGGGTAGAGATGTGTCCTTTCTTTCCACACGTATAGCATGTAGGATTGTAGGAGTTTGACTGAAAGGATCCATGTTTCTTACTGAAACATTCACTTGACTTATGGCCTATCTTGCCACAGTTAAAACATTTTCCTGTAAACAGAGATCGTCGACTTAATCCTCCCGATCTTCTTTCATTTTCTTTACCCTTGAATGATCCTTGGTTTCCGCCATGCTTTCCTTCTTGATGCTGCTTGGATTTCTTACTTGCCGCCTTCTCAGCTTCTAATCCGATTTCCACATTCACAGCTTTTTCCACTAGCTCGGTGAGACTCTCGTAGTTCCCGACTGCCAGTCTATTTTATAACTCTGGTTTTAGACCAAACAGAAAGTTGGATATCATGGTCTCTTCATCATCTTGTCCTCGCAGCACGTGTCATCGCATTCACATAAATTCAGATTCATATTCTCTAACCGTCTTATCTCCTTGTACCAAGTTTGCAAACTGGCGTTGAAGCCTTCGCTTGGATTCAGGAGTGAAGTACTTGCGTTCAAATTCTTTTTTGAATGCCGCCCAAGTGGTGACCAGATGTCCTACTTGGCGATCCTTACTCTCCCACCATTCTGCTGCGTCTTTGTCTAAGTAATATACTGCCATCTTTTTCTTCGACTCTTCGGAACACGTCAGGTTCTCAAAGTTTTTCTCCATGGTTCGAAGCCACTGGTCGGCTACAAATGGATATGTCCCTCCTTCAAAATGTGGTGTCTTCATATTCTTCATGGCAGTTATCAACGTTAACATCTGTGTAGCCACTGTAGGTTGTGGTGGCATGAGTGGTTGAGGCTGCACTTGAGGTTGTTGTAGTGATCTTGCTATCACGTCATGAAGCATCTTCAAAGTGTGCTCCACTCCTAATCCTTGTTGCGGTTGATTAGGAGCTTCTGGTTCAATCGGGTTGTCCCTCCTCATTGATCTTGGTCCTTGAACACTTGATTCACTATCATTTGTCTCTGGTCTTTTCCTTACAGTACGGTTTGGTAGAAGGTTTTCTTCTAGTGGTATCTCTTGATCATGTCCAAACAGATTGTTGTTTCTTCCTACGTTTTCTTCACTGGATCCTTGGTTAGTGTGCACCAGTGTTTGCACTCTCCCCTCGGATTCATATCTCAGTCCTCTTCTTCTTGAAACTCTGTCTATACCCAGCATCCAATCCTATCCCCCTTCGCTCCTTCCCCTCCTTGCCATCTGCAATCCACGAATAGGGAATTTCCTATTTAGAATACTAATTAAAGTGGAACTCTGTTGGTTTCTTAATACATCTTTTGCGACACGTTTGACTCGATAAAACACGAAAAACGAATGATTGACCGCATGATCTAAACCATGCTCTGATACCACCTCTGTAGCACCCCTGAACCGTTTTAGACATCGGTCAGACAGTCGGGCAACAATCAAACAAGAACATGTCCGAACGACCTCCCTCTGCCAAGTCCGGAAGTGTTACAGCGGGTTGAGAATAGAATTTCCAAGTCACAAAACATAATTTTGTAATGCAGAATATCCATTCAAAAATCGTTTCCTCTAATCTTCGGCCTGAGGCTTTCCAACCCGTACCGAGTCATAGAGTTGTGTTAGGTTGGACTAACCGAATATCAGATTCAACATGTCACGAATATAAAACATACTTTATTTCATATATATAAAACATGAATTTCACAAGGCCAAAATATTATACATATTGTCCATGGACGCAGTCGAAAGTAAAACATACATTCATATATCTTGAAAACGAGTCTTTAGCAAAAGATGACCAATCTACACCAGCTCCTACAGTTCCGCGAGTGCTACGGTCCTTTCTACTGGTTCCCTATCTAGCACATACAACTACCCATCAACCTAAACCCAACCCCAAACACAAGCAAAACGGGTAGTTCATCAATCAATATTCAAGATAATAAGCATAAACGATTTAAGCAGTAAATCATTAAACCATAATAAATCAAAACACTCTTTATGAGTATCACATCAATCAACCATATATATATATACTCCTAGGGCCCAACAGAATCATTCTTCCTCCACATAAGGGACACCGGCAATCCCTTCACTATTACACCACACAGGCGTAAGCGCTCGGAAATCGCCTGGTCACGATCTTCAATCAGAATCGATGTGCCCCGGTCCTCTATCGGACTCGCCGGGGGCTGTCACATCCACTTGAAACAAATAAAACTTGAAACCTTTTGTTAGTCATACCGACATTTTTCTAAAATTTGTATTTCATAAGTTCTGCTTTAGTTATTCCACGGGATTTTTAAAACTATTAAATAGTCCACAGATACTATTTCGTTCTTCATTAGCTGTTTTAAAACTACAAATCAATATCTATTTTATATGATAGTTAGTATATGAAGCAATATAAGATGGTCTTATATAAATTCAATGCTGATCCCTAGCTTTCTTAAGTGCTAAGTAGGACATGAATATTATTCACTTGCAACCATTACCTTTATACAAACATTTATTTGTAACTTTGGACATTAGTAACCGTTCAGGTAACGAAAGCCGAAATGATTCACGCAAAGGATAACTTATTTGTGTGTGACACTCGGCCTTGGTGATCAAGCCAAGTTAAACCGAACCTACCACTTTCTGGATCACGACCGGCTTAGTGGTACCATTTGAGGAATCAATGACCTGCAAACTACTACTAGAACCACCACGGGGTTCTCACACAACAGTACCAACACGAGGTACACACCATAACAATATATAACAATCACACAATCACAATAATCTGGGTGCTTAGACTAGTCTTGCTATCCACTTAGCTCAGACATTGTCTCAAGCCTCGGATCCACAAATTGACACCTAGACCGGTTCGGCTATCTTAGCTCGGAAGCCGTCTCCGATGTCTGGAACCTGCGTTAAAAATTCGTTAACAAACAATTAACCATAACTCACAGTGATTAACCGATGTGGCTTGACTTTCTGATTCCGGATGCTGACCAAACCCTTCTTAGCCACTCCAAACCTTCATCTTGATTCCGTACTGATATTCCCAAAATCTCGTAATTTAATAGGTTTTGCTTTTGCAAACAACTCTCTAAATTTATTTATTTTCTTTTTCTCTTTTTCTTTTCCTTCTTTTCTTTTATTTCTCTTGTCTCCTCTTCTTTGTTTCCTTCTCTCTCTTGGTCACGCTGAGTTCCCTGAAATGGAGAAAGTCCAATCTCCTTTTATAGCCAACTTTGATGTGTAATATGGTGACAGTTGTCACACTCTCCATTTGGCCATACTAAAAAAATATGACTAAGCCTTGGTGCATCATTCTCTCCAAGCCACGTTCAGATCATGACTATGTTTCAAGGCATTACCTATTTCTTCTATAACCAGGCCACGTACTCATTAAAATGAGTTATCAGTTGACTCTTTTCTTGCTTCCTTCTTTTAACAAGTATGCATGCATTTGTGCATGAATATCAAATTAGTAATCACCTTCTCTTCTTCTTCCTTGACACGTCTTCTTCATCCTTTTTTTTTTAAGCATGATTAATTGATCCAAATCTGGTGACCAAAACCCCAATTTCATTGGTCACTTAAAAAAAAACAGCTTAACTATCCAATTAAGCTATTGACTTACATTTAATGACATTGCACCATATCATTAAACTGTAGTCAAATTTCGATGACTCCACTTCCCGTCGATTCTATTTCGAGCTCTTTTTTTTTTTTAGGCGGGGTATTACAAAGTATGTGCCTTTATAGGCACGCTAGGGCTTCCTCCTACACCCTGAAACACAAATAAAACAGAGAAAACACAGAGAGTTAGTCGGATTCAACATCCAAGACCAAGAGTGGTTTGAGACCATAAAGAGGCAGTTTTGGGAGAGATCAAAGGGGAAGTTATGAATGACCCTTTGATGAGTTTTGATTCGTGTTAATAACACCCAAAACATCTTCCAGGGCCTGAGAACATACGCAAATGGTCAGGGAAAAAGAGGGATGACCGGATTCCACCTCCTACGGCCAAGATAGCCTTAAAAGGAGAAGTGCGTGGGAAGACAGTTTCATGGGAGTTGGGATCGACCCAGTGATGGTGTTTGATCATGGATGATCACGCCCTAGGCTTCCTCTATGTCTTGGGAACACACGCAAATATCCAGGAGAGAAGGGAGAAGGTCGGACTCCACTCTCAATGGCATGAACAACCTTGAAGGCGGATGCAGTGTAGAACCGGTTTCATGGGAGATCAATGGAAAGGAAGATGGGTGCGACCCATGGAGGGATCTTATCATTACTGGAAGTATATGATAAGACTTGATCAAGGCGTGTGCAAGAGGAGCAGGAACGTCCATGGAAAAGGAAGGTATAAGATCTAGAGAGATCAAGTATGAGGTAACACTTTATGATCAATTTATGATTTATGTTTATGTCTCTTGTGGTGCAGTTGAGGCCAATTAAAGCACGTCCCTTGAAGATCATATATTGTGATGTAAAATATGTTTACATGGAGGCACTGAACGAGGGCCTTAGCCGGTTCAGGAAGTGATTGTCCATGGCCATCGGCTGGACTGACCAAAGTCGGGTTTCACATGATCCGGACCTTTGGGTTGGATTCTGTTGATGGAAAACCTACTTTGAGGATTTATAATAATAATTGACATATTTTAATTAATTTTTGGAGCATGTTTGCTTGAGGACAAAATTGCACCTGAGAGTATATTGATGTTTAGATAAGGAACCAACCATGCAATGATAGATCCTTGTGTTAGGTTATCGGATCATATACTTGTGTGTTGTGATATGTTTGTCACTTATGATTATTGATCATAAGGAATGTTAGTTATCAACCTTGGTGTTGGTAAGCTATGTGCAAAGCATTGGCTAAGAGCCATAAAGAAGAGTATAGCTAGTACTTGGTGGCGTGGACCATAAGTATTGAGCTTGGGTGTTATTATTCAAGGAAGGCCGTGTGTTATCTGATCTTGGGCAAGGATGGACGACCTGATCCATTGATGATGGAATAAGGTGTCTGCTCTGATTGATCAAAGGATGCACCGGATGATAGAGCAAGATTGATCGGCTCCAATGGGACATGGTTCCATGGCCGGTTAGGTAAGTGTGAAGACTCATCAGTTCTGAATCATGTGGGTTGATTGGTTGATTGACTTAGGATCTGATGGGCATTGTTAGTCCATGAGCTGGACTTGGTATAACAAGCTGATAAGGCAAAAGGATGTTGGATGAATGATAAGCCAGGTTATGTTGTTTGAAGGCTCTCAAGGGTTACTTAAGTCTGTGGGGATGGTTGGCTAAATGACTAAGTACCTAAGGGAGTTGTTTGATGAGTACATGAGCTGGACGCAGTATATGGTAGCTGCCCATAGCTTGGTCTTAGCTCAGTTCGAGTGTGACAACTCGATCAGCTTGTCTACGAGTTCATTCAGCTAGAGCAGTTGGGCCGATGAGCTAACAAGCTCCGTGGATGTGGCTAAGGTATGATCTAGTAATTCTTGCTTAGTTCTAGATAGAATGGTTTAGGGGAATAGAACCTCGGATTCTTATGACTTGATTCAGGTTTAGGATCGGCCTTTGAGCTAATTGGTAGTTGGGTAGACTTACCACACCTGAGGTGATTCGACCGGACGAGTATTAGATTGGATTTAGTCCAATGGTTAAGTAGAGAATATCCGCTACGTATGAGTTGAAATGATCTAAGCTAGGGAATGACTAAGGTAGTCTTAAGCTAAGATCTAAGTTAGCCCTCGCCTATGGGAGATAATATAGATAAAGGGCGAAAAATTTAGAGGTTCGGCCAGGAAGTGGACCGAGCGACGTGAGGCTTTGTCCACGGCCTAGACGGCCAGGATCGGATCTTACAAAGCTGAAGAGGAATTATGGAAGAAACAAAGTAGGCTCTTCTAGCTCTCCCTGGGTGATAGAAACACCAGCTTTTTCCACGCACCTACAAAGGGAAAAAGAGCACGAAATAGGATTTCGGTTATTGAAAATTTAGAGGAGTGCCATGTGTTTGAAGATGCACAAAAAATAGAGGTAATAGAAACTTACTTTAAGGACATCTTCACCTCCTTGAGAGCTTCAGCTACAAAAGTTGTGAATAAAGCCATCAAGTCGTGCATCACAACGGACATAAATCAGAAATTGACTGAGCTACCTTCACCATTGGAAGTGAAAGAAGATGTCTTCGCAATCCATCCAGGTAAATCTCTGGGGGCCTGATGGCTTCTCAGCTAGTTTCTTTCAATCCAATTGTTGGGACGTTTTGGGACCTACAATTACAAAGGAAATTCAATATTTTTTCACATTGGGATCCCTTCTGAACTCGATTAATGCTACCCATATCAGGTTAATCCCAAAGATTCAGAGCCCTAAATCAGTTTATGACTATAGACCTACAGCTCATTGCAACGTATACTACAAGGTTATTTCGAAGATCCTTTCCTTGCGCCTAAAACCGGTTCTACAGGAGATTATCTCAGAAAATCAGTCAGCTTTTATACATGGTCGAGCAATTTCTGACAATGTCCTCATCACGCATGAAGATCTCCATTTCCTTAAGTCATCAGGGGATGTCAAACACTGCGCGATGGCAGTTAAAACGGATTTTAGTAAAGCCTATGATAGGCTGAAATGGTCATTCATACAAGCGGTTTTCGAAAGAATGGGATTTTGCCAAACCTGGATAAACTGGGTCTTTCAGTGTGTCTCTACAGTCTCCTATTCTTTCCTTCTGAATACTGAAGCTTTAGGAAGTGTGATTCCACAGAGAGGAATTCGTCAAGGAGATCCATTGTCGCCCTATATATTTATCATTTGCGGTGAAGTGCTGTCAGATCTGTGCAGAGGAGGCCAAGAGGATGGTACTCTATCAGGTATCAGAGTGTCACGAAACATCCCAAGCTCAATCATCTGCTTTTTGCAGATGATACGATGATCTTCACAAAATCAGACCCTCAGGCATGCTCAACTCTACTTGACATCCTGCATAGGTATTAAATTGCATCGGGTCAAAAAATCAATTCGCTCAAATAATCTATATCCTTCTTTGGTAAAATCCTCATTGAAACCCGAGAGAGAGTTAAGATGCAATTAGGTATAGCCAAAAAGGGGTGAGTTGGGAAATACCTAGGTTTGCCGGAGCACTTTGGACAAAAGAAGAAGGACATATTTTCTTAGATCGTGGACATAATGAAGCAAATCGCTATTAACTGGTCCACACATTTCCTCTCAATCGCAGGTAAAGCCATGATGCTGCAATCTGTGCTTTCAGCCATACCATCCTTTGCTTTGACCTGCTTCGAGCTGCCTATCAGTCTCTGTACGCCTATCCAATCCGTTTTGGCCAGATTCTGGTGGGATAGTAAGGACATGGAGAGGAAGATCTGCTGACTCTCATGGGATAAGTTGACACAGCCTAAGAATGTGAGGGGGCTGGGGTTCAGCGATATACAAGCATTTAAGCAGGCCTTACTAGCCAAAATTGGATGGAGACTAATCACAAACCCTAATTGCTTTCTTGCAAAAATCTTCCCCAGAAAATACTGCCCCAAAACCTCGTTCCTCAAAGTGCAGTGCTCCTCAGCAATTTCCTATGGATGGAGAGGGATATTGGCAGGAAGCGATCTCTTCATTCACCACCTGAGTAAAGCTGTAGGTAATGGAGAGACGACCTCACTATGACGGGACTCTTGGATCTGTCCATCATCCCATCTCAAACCCTTTGGACCAGTGTTCCTAAAAGACAAAGACCTTATGGTCTCAGACCTCTTAACGAGAGAGACACGAGAATGGAATACTACTCTGATTGAAAACCTGCTACCTGAGCTAACATCTCACATCCTCAAGATATGCCCTAGTGTCCTAGCTAGGAACACAAGACTCCTACATATGGACCCTATAAAAAGAAGATATATATTCTGTTAAGTCAAGATACTACTCTATCCAAGCTGCAAAAACCCAATCGACTCAAACACTCTTGGCAAATGATACATGTAACTAGAGAAAACTGATTTGGTCCCCTCCTCTTTCACCAAAACTGAAGTATTTCTTATGGAAAGTAGGAGCAAATGCTCTATCAACGGGGGAAAATCTTCAGAAATGAGGCCTCCTCATGAACACAAAGTGCAAGAGATGTGGAGCCTTACAGACGATTGAGCACATTCTGTTCCACTGCCGATTCGCAAGAGATGTTTGGAATTACGGGCCATGGAACTCTCCCTTGAACCTGTCTCAGGTATCTTCCTTCTTCAAAAAGCTCCATGCTTCGTACAATCTGATCATGTTACCACCGTTTGGCGTATTGGGAAATGCATTTCCTTGGCTGTGTTGGACAATCTGGATCGCACGAAATCATCTCCTTTTTGAGAATCGACATGCCTCTGCAACATCTACAGCACTGAAGGCAATTTTGGCTCAGAAAGAATGGAAATCAGTGCAACCAAATCGCCCTCGTTCTAGTCCTAAGGTGATACTACCACCACCACAGGTCCTCTCAAACAGCCCTCATATGGTGTTCTGTAAAACCGATGCATCGTGGAAATCAGATCTCCAAGCGGTGGGCTTAGCCAGGATCTTTACTGACCATAACGCTAAGCGGCGGGCTTAGCCTGGATCTTTACTGACCATAATGTTACGGAACTCGCCAGAGGATCTTGCTATCAGAGACATGTCTCTTCTCCATGTATGGGTGAGGCCCTTGCCATCCAAGAAGCTTTGCTTCAGGCGGCCTCTCTCAACCACTCTCATATATGTATTCGCACAGACTCTCAAGTGCTCATAAGAGCAATCACCTCTCGCCGGTGCACGACGGATCTCTTCGGGGTTATCGCCGACATCAACGATCTCACATTCTCCACCAGTTCTCCGTTTTCTTCTTATCTTTTCGTTTTCATCCCTAGAGATTGTAATAGGCCAGCTGATGGGCTTACTAAGGCATGCTTATCTTCACTTATTCTGGCCCAAAACTCTACTTAACCATTTTAATGAAATCATCTTGTGTTGCTCAAAAAAAAAAAAGAGCTCATCATTGTTGTAGAGAAATGTTAGTTACTAACGCTGCATATATCCATCATATCTTTGAAAATTGAAAGATTTTGCATCATGTTACAAACTGATTGAAGAAAAACCCATTAAACACTTGCGTAGAGCTTTTTCCATGATGTCATCAATGAAACAAAAATTGTTTTAGCTATCTTCGAAAGCTAAAAAAAAGAGTTTCATGAAAAACAAATTATTTCAGCTTGTATTGTTCAGTTTTAATAAGAAATGCAATGCACTGATTCTGTATCTGTTGTTGATGTTTGAGAGATGTTAGTTAAGGCCGCGCTATATCCATCATCTCTGAAATTTTTGAAAAGGCCATTAAACCCTTGCAATATCAAAGGACTTACTTCGCTTTATGGCAGTAGCGGTTGAGGGGAAGCATGTGCTTCCGGCATTTTCACAATAACTATATTATCAACTGTTCATTTCACATAATCTCTTGTAGCATAGTTGGTTAATGGCTAACAAATACGAAGAGAGGTGACAGGTTCGATTTTCTTAAGTGCTATTAACCACATTTTGTTATTTTTACAGGTTTTCAAAATATTTCACGGCCGGGCCTGCTTTATGGAGAACAATGATCAAGTGATGTCATCAATACACAAGGAACCACCAACTTGGAACCAAGTTGTAATCTTGTTGGTCAATATTTTTCTTTCTGGTCTCAATATTACTATATATCTACTACTAATTTCATATGGTTTTCTAGATGACCGTATGTGAATTTTCTTAAATTTATTGAGTTTACAAGCAATATGTGTTTTAAATAGCTTGTTATTCATAGGGCGGCTCTGGTGATGTTGTTAGACGTAGATTCTCATAGGGCAGATTGTATTGTCGGTTGTCGAATCGTCTATGTAATCTTTCTCATAATTGTAATATCCTAATAAATCAGTGTTAAGAAAAAAAAGCTTGTTATTCTTGACATGGCGCACTAAGGCCCGGACTAAATCACTTTAGTCCTTTTAAGGCAAGGCAAGATCCTTAAATCCCCCGCTTTAGTGCGCTTTTGACTGAATGGCGAGGTGAGGAAAGCGTTTCTAAAGCGCACCCTGGAGTTTCCTTTTCAATAAAGAGTTTGATTACTCTTTTATAGGGAAAAGGGCATTTTTAGACCCCAATAATTTGCGTCGTGCCTTTTTAGACCCAGACAAAACATAAGTGCGAAATCATTCCTGAACTGAGATTTTTTTAAAAAAATTGACCCAAACTTGACTCCGTAACATGAAATCCTACCTTGACTAACTTATCGTTAGTCAACTGTTAAACCATTCTTAGTCGGATAAAGAAAAAGTGCCGATTTTAACATGTACAATTTCGGTCATGCCTTTTTAGACCTGAAAAATAAGTAAGTGCGATTTCATACCCAAACTGAACAATAATTTGGATTTCATACCCGAACTGAACGATAGTTTGAATTTCATTAATAAAACTACTCTTAGTTTAACAAATGTTTGGTTAGTTAACCGTCATTTTTGGGCGAGTCAGTGTCTAGGTAGAGATGACGTGTCGAGAAAGAGTTAAAACGACGTCGTTTTAGCTAAAATAATAAAATTCCGTCACTTGGAGGGCCGAACCCACGACAGGCAAGTGAATTAAACGAACACTTTGCCATCAAGTCGGTAACTTTTGCCATATTTACATATATACTAACTTATATCTTTGTCTTGTTCGCCAATCCGCGCTCTTTCATGTTACACCATTCTTTTTCTTCTTCTCGATACTAGGTTTGCTCACGGATTCGTCGCGGATCGATCCCTGATCAAATGAATTCAATTTCTTGGGCTTGATAATGCATCGGTTCATGCTAATTCAATTTTAGACGAAGAAACTAATCTCCGCTCTTGTCTACGTGTTGTAGCCGATATTTTTGGCTCCCAACATTACCTTCTCATGCGATTTTAAAATGTTCATTACTATCAAAAATAGAACTTCCTAAAGACTAAAGACTGAAACTTCTGAAATTGGCAACTGAGAGAGAGATAGCCAGAGGAAGAAGAAGCTAGTGACTTCTTTACTCGTTTTGATACCTATATAATTTAGTATATATGTAGATTTTACAAAACTTGTCTTAGTCCAGTGATTTAATGCTCAGTTTAGTGCTTCTCTAGGTGTGTTTTTGAGTCTTATTGAGTATTTTTTTAATTAGTTTAGTTAAAACGACGTCGGTTGACTAACCAAACGTTAGTCAAAGTAATTTTTCATGTTAATATTAAAGTTTGGGTATGAAATTCAAATTATTGTTCAGTTTGGGTATGAAATCACACTTACTCATTGTCCAGATCTGAAAATGCATGACCGAAATTGTACGGGTTGAAATCGGCACTTTTTCTTTATTCGACTAAGCATGGTCTAGTTGAGTAACGATAAGTTAGTCAAGGTAGAATTTCATGTTACGGAATCAAGTTTAGGTCGAAATTTTTTTAAAAACTCAGTTAAAAAATGATTTCGCATTTATGTTTTGTTTGAGTCTAAAAAAGCACGACGTAAATTGTTTGGGTCTAAAAATGTCATTTTCCCCTCTTTTACATGTCTCTTTGAAAGCCCTAACTTTCCTGATTATAAAACAAACTTTGAAACTCTGTTCTGCTGTGCTTATCTCATCTTAGAAACCCTTTCATAACTTGCGGCTTAGTTGTTCTTGTCTCGGCTTCTCTGAGTATACAACACACCGTTATCAATCTCTTCTTGTCTCGGTTTCTCTGAGTTTTCAACAATTGTATGTTTATTTAATCACATAGGACATTCTTATGTTGCACGTATGCACGTGTGAGGTGAGAAAGGCCTTCTATTCTATTGAATGACTTGGTTTTCAATTTGTTTACTTTTTCAATGTATACGTTTATCTACACATATACTACTATTTACTCTTTTGAAGTCCTCGATCCAATCTTGCCATGGCGCAAAGCCCATCCTCTCCTAGGAGCGCATTGGGCTATTTAAAACACAGCAAGCAATTCAAAGTATATTCTCAAGCACTTGTACAAGTTCTAACCTTAGATGAAAGTATGAGAGTGCGATTATGTACTTTTTCCAGCTTACACGAAGTCATAACCTCATTTTAAAGAACATGTTCACTTTGTTCAAAAAAATCAAGTATAGTCTCTAGATTTTTTTTTTTTGGTTTAAAAGCCTAGTTCGTCATCTGATGCTATCGACGTAGACATGGATTTTGACTAGTTTGCAATAAAATGATATTGTGATGAATTATTTGTTGATGCAATAATTACAAACAAACAAAAGATTCCTGGAAAATATGACCCATCCGGTTATGGATTAGACAAATGAAATAACATAAAGGTATTGATTGGACAAACAATGGCGATAAATTATTTTCCAACTACTAAATTCATAGTTTATAATGATAGATAGGATTCGCAGGGAGAAAAAACACAGACCCTATTTTCTACCTGACGGACTATAAGATTTTGTTCAGAGTAGCAACCAATATGTTTTCTTAAGCAATTGAATCCTAACGAAACTCCAACTTGGTTAAGAAACGTCACCGTCCTCACTTCATTAAATCTGCAAATTGAAGAGTTTTGCCACACCAAAAAAAATTGCATGATGCATAGATGTGCCAACCTTTCAATAACTTTATTTAGTCCATACGCGATCATATATCGAATAGAATGCATTGAACACCAGCGTTTGTTATCCTTTGTTTCGTGATGCAAGTTATTATTTATTATAGTCAGCGGTCTTTGAATCATAAATACTTTAGAGAGTCTTGTTCACCACTCTAACCAAACAACTTCTTTCATTGATTCAGTACAAATATATTTGTGGTTGATAGTACTAATAATTTTTTATTACACGACGTCCAGCTTATCAAACATGGAATCAAAAGCAGTGCTTGGCCTTCTTTTCTTCTGATTATATGTATGTGTAATCAACATCACATAATTCATATACATAGCTAAACATCAAGTCGAACTAACCAACACCGGATAATTCATATATCTGCTCTATTAATTTAGAATCATACTTCTTATCAAAACTATACAATGATTCCAACGTAACCATAGTTCACGATTCAAAATTATTATCCCTAACCAATTCTGACCAAATGAAATACTAATCACTATAGTGATTTGATATGTTCCACGTGATCTATTGTTTTGAGAAGTGAGCCGATAAAGCTTTTTTACACATTTACATGTGTTATTTTCCTTATTAGACATTTCAATTTTTCTTTCAGAATTCAAATCTTAACAAAACAATATCATAAGATATATTATCCACTATGCAATTGTAATTTTTATATATATATATATAGTCTGTAAATTTTAAATAAAAATCTACAAAATCGTCTCGATGACAAGTTTTATTAAAAAATAAAAATATGCATTAAACTTGCATTACATAAATTTTATAATACTGTTTTTAAATTTTAAATATTAATTATTATCTTTAAATTATGATTTCGAATTTAAAAATTGTGTTAGAAGTTAGAACATAATATGCGCTATAATAAAATTTTCTAATTTGTATTAGTTTACTCTTCATATGGTCAAAAATTGATTTATTTAACATTTTAAAATATTTTTCAGTATATAGTTACAAATAGAAAATAGAAAATCAAAACTTAAAATATAATAAAAATAAAATGATATCTTTAAATTTATTATTTATCACAAAATTTTAATACTTTTAATAAAAATAATCTTTTTTTTAAATAAATACTTTTAATAAAAATAATCAAAATAACAATTTCTTTGATTATACAAATAGAAATTAAAATTTTAAATAATTTAAAATAATCAACTATAATCCGCATTTAACGTGGATAAGAATCTAGTTTATAATTAAATCGGTGATTTTCTTTTATTATAATTTATGTGCTTTGATACAAAGAAAATTGACCTTGCCATTTCATAACAATTGTCACTTTCGCTATTTCACGAACTTTTTTACATTGTATTCTTAGAAATTGGAAAAAAAAAATAAACATATTGAACCCAGTTTATGACTAAAAGAATAGAACTGTTACGTCTTACATTAAAAACCATTGTAATAAAACTGATAATATAGTATTATATTTGAAATATTACTAAAATTTATAAAAATATAATTATGTATACGGTTTTACTTTTACAAAATGTAATTGGATTAATATTGTTTTTGTTATTTTCCAAATGCCATGATAAATTATTGCATCCTTGAGAAAACAATTTATTGGATGCCCGCTAAATTACGTCTCTTTTTATAATAATACACTTTTTCTTGAATCTAAGAATTTATTCGATAACTAATTCGTAAAATTGTCCTGAAATGTCATTTGCTAAATAATACTGTATTTTCGTTGCCGACATTATAGTTTAATAAATACTTTTTATGCTAAATGGAATTTATTCTATTGATGTGATATAATCGGATATCCAATCATTTATGAAAACTTTTCCAATACCCAAATTTCAAGTCTAGTCATTTGAATTGGTTATTTTTGTTTAAACTGCTTTGAACTGATTCTTTTTGCAAATAAATGTCCTAGAGATACATTTTTTCCACTTTTAACTTACGGCTTAAGATTCTTCTATAGTTACTACTATCAATCCCCTATATATTATTTGAGAAGCATTACAACTTTTTTTTGTAGCTACGTGTCATCACTAGAATGATTCTTAGAATCATTAGAGAAATATGTTGGTTCATCTAATTATATAATAAGTTTTTTATTAAACTAACAATAAATTCATCATTAATGTACTTTATTATTTCCTTAAATAAAATTTACGGAATTTCCTAATGTGGCTAAAGTATATATGGCAATTAATAATTTTGAATAATAAAGATTTGATAAAAAATAGTATATCTTCTATCATATTTGTTTAATTTTAAGCTATTAAATAAATTAAATAACCACAATAGCCATATAATAAAAATATAGATTTTTATGTATATGTTATATTTTGAATTTTTACAAACGGGTATAAATTACTAAAACTGTTAAAAGTCTTACATTCAAATTTTATGATCCATGGTTTAAAATTTTTGTTATGACAAAATACAAACGATTACAAAAATTATATAAGTAAAAAGTCTAATTTAATTAATTAATAAGATTAATATATATATCGTTTTAAATTAAACTATAAACCTTATAAAATACAATATTTTAGTTTCAAAATTTGCTTTGAACAATTTTTTTGAACGATCATTGACAACTTATTTTTTTTTAATTATAAATTACTAAAACTATTAATCCCACAATGAAAATTTTGTTATCAGTAATTTAAATTTTTTACTATAAAAGATACAAATGATCAAAAAACTATATGAGTATAAATCAGTATTTAATAGATATTAATATTAAAAATATACTAAAAATATATTATCTATGTTAGTATCATTTAAATTTAATAACATATCCTATCAAATAAAAAAAATTGGATTAATACAATTGATTTATATGTTTGCACCAATTTAATTATATTTTTAATAGTTACTGACTTTTAATTATTTAATATATATTTATTATTTTATAATATGTAAAAATATTTAATACATAAAATAATTTATATATATAATGTTGATTCCGCGTAAGGCGCGGATCTTAACCTAGTTATACGTATTATCTATACATTTTAAATAAGGCGAATATCCTAGCACACGGTATCAAAAAATAATCGTTTTTCATCGTCTACATGGATACAGAACTCCAATTTGATATTCAGAATCAATATGAATCTGTTTTAAATTAACGTCAAAAAAAATATACATTTTAAATTTAGTGGAGAAACATTAGATGATGATAACCATGTTACCACTTCCAGTATTTACACTTTACGGGACACGATTCAATGTCTTTGTACTTGTTGAAGTTCAGTGTACATAAGATGTCATTTAAACCTATATAATATAGATTCTTTTTTTTTTTGGGCCAAAATATAATATAGATTCTTATCACTACTTTCTATAAAGCTAACAAAAATTAAGAGTTGAGAGATTAATATTTCATTATTTATGTGCGTGGTATTTTTTTTTCTTTTGAACACATGTGCGTACATATGATGATTTTATTTTCGTTTGAAGATTTCAGTTATATTAGTTTTATGGTATTTTTTTTTTTTAAATGCCATCTTATCATCTTATGTTATGGTCTTTCATTTTCTTACGATTTTTTCGTATGAAAGGTTTTGTAATAGGTAACTATGTATATGTATGGAAAGAGATTTTTTTTCTTTTGTTACACGAATGTTATTATGTTTAAAGAAAACAATTTAGTAGCTAGTTTTGTTTTCTGCTAAATAGAAAATCCCAAGCTGAGACCTAGCCTCACCTGATAATACATTTTAATAGTTTAAAATCAGGCCTTCTAAATATGACTTGAGTTATATAGATGTGGTTCAACTTCTTTTAAAATTCCCAAGTCTCTATATAACCCAGCAATTTAATCTAGTGTTGCCAAGTAATTTTTCATTTTGATAGTTTAAGGATTGACTGAAGTGAAAAGTGTTAAACACCTGCTTAACAACTAAAGACTTTCTATTTAATTGAAATTTTTATCTAAGATAGGCAGATTAAAAATGACTTTTCTGAAAAGTATACTTATACACAAAATTTAACTAAACTCTATAATGTTTACGAAGCTGCATGTTCTAGAGAAACGACTGCTCTATTTGGAACATCAAAGTACAAATTTAATACTAAACTATTACTATAATTATGATAAAGATGCATCTTAGCAAGTTGGTCATTACATAATGATACTTTATGTCGTCGATATTCTCCTACTCTCTACACATATATACATTAGTATATTGTCATATAAATGCATCGGTAGATATATATACACATATATTGATTTGTGTACGTATACGTGAGCCTAATAATGTAGAAAAGGCTATGAAAGAAAGCCTATGTGACACAGATTTTGTAGGTACTTATCTTGAATCTCCGAACTCCACAAGAAGCAATACACGTACATAATTAAATCTTCTTTTTTTTTTTTTTT
>NC_027751.1:38509114-38530158 GCF_000695525.1 Brassica oleracea var. oleracea | reverse complement strand
ATAATTAAATCTTTTTTTTTTTTTTTTTTTTTTGGTCGAACATAATTAAATCTTCTATAACGTTTATGTTATAAACAATTACTTTGATTTTTTGGGGTAAATTATTTATATTCTGAAAGTTGATTATTTTTTTATTTTTTTATTTTTGGTCAAAACTGAAAGTTGATTATTAAGTTCCGAAGTTCCCATCTATGATTCCTAATTTGATAATTTTCCTGTTACATATTTCTTCCGAACATAAGTGAGATCTCGAAACTAATAGCTTCGGTTATTATCCAAGTAAGCAGAGGGTATTTCATTAAATTCTTAATGAATTGTCATACTTTTTCGTCTTTGCAGACATAGAAGCAACAAGTAGAATATCGACGTGTACTAGTAGTAGGTTCGGTGTATAGACAAAATTAAGATTCCTAATTTTTTACTCTTTGGAAAATATATGCTTATGTACTTATTTATATCAAAAAGCAAGTTTCCCGGGAACAAGGTCCGGCCGCTTGAGTGGAAAGCAGACAATTATTATGAACACATAAAGCAAATTTCGAAATTTTAATTGATTACAGAAAAAAAAAACTTATATAAAATTCAGCATAATGAAGAAGTATCCATGCTTGTTTAATTAAAATCACTTGGTATTGTCGTCGAATTTGTTGCAAGTTTTTCTTTACACCCTGTATATTGGAAGTTCTTATAAACACTACAGAAAATGAATTGATGGTTGTTGTACATACCAATTTAATTGATAATAACATAAACATTGACTTCTTAAGACCTTAAACAATCAAAAATAAAGAAAGATTTTACCACACAAAAAAAAAAAGAATAAAGAAAGAATTATATTTTACCCAAAAAAAAACATCAAAGAATAATCATGTAAACTAGTTTTCCTGTTTTGTGTAAGCGTAAAACGCTAAAATATTTCAAACAAAAAGGTGGAGAAAATATTAACCATCCACTTATTCAATAAACATAGATAATTCAAATTGCTAGTGCAACAAAAAAAACAAAAAAAAATACACAAAAGGTTTCGCCTATGTTTTACATTTGTTTTGCTATATAAAGCCATTAATCCTACATGCTCTTTAGACATCTCTTCTTCTCTCATCTATCTTTTCTTCTCTTTTTATCTCACATAAGCTCTTTTTTACATAAATCCATATGGTGCCTCAAAGCAATCCATGGTCTAGGGTTTGTTTTGAAGATTGATTCTAGCACACACAGAAAAAGATCTGTGCATCAAGAATGAAAAACATGGGGCATATATATACGTTTTACTGTTTTATGCTCTATATGTCCATATACTTATATATATACATATATAGCTGTAGAAATGTTAATATGGTCAGGGATGCTGGGTTGGTGGGGGAAGGGAGCTTTCTTCGGTCCACTCATAGAATAATATGTGAGATTTAATTGACTCTCGACTCATTCATCCAAATACCAAATGAAAGAATATGTAGACATATGGTAAATGAATGAATGATGCTAGAGACAAATTGAATCTTCACTTCTCTATGCTTGGACTGAAGGGAGCTCCCTTTTTTTATTTTCCTGTATTTCAACACTTCATCATATACAATCATTCGATTTATTTTTGTAAAGATCAAGTTCAACATTGATATTATATTAATAAGTCTGACACTCGAATGATACGAGTGTTTATGGTGTTGTTTTGCAGGATTCAGTCGTGGACCTCCCTGAACATCTTCGAGACAAATCTATGAAGGCTTATGTTTTTCTTTGTAATGAGTTGGGATCTAAAGAAATGAAGTTTCACTACTAGAAGCAATAACAATATACAAGATAAGGCTTCTACTAGCTCATCTATCCAAATAACTTCGCTTCTTTCTTTTTGTGGGGGTCAAAACTTCGTTTCTTTCTATTCCATGTAAACTATCATGTTTCTGGCGTTCGCTCAATTAAAGGCGATTTGCAAATAGATTATAAGCTATCACAAGCTATTACGCAATTTCGAGTTCAGAGATATATCAAACAATAAGAAACTATGAAATTATAAGAAATATTCAAAACAATCTCTTTACATGTGTTTAAATAATTAGGGTTTTGACCACACAAAAAACCCTAAGATGGGCTGTAAAGTATCATATTCATAAAAGGGAGAGAAAGAGATTAAGTGTTCAACGACAACATCACCTCGGGTCTTGATCTCTTTCACTGCAACAAGTTCCTAGATATGTCTTCTTCATGGTTGGAAAAATACGTTTAATGACTATACTACCCTCAGATACAGGCATTCTTAAGAGGGCATAATCGTACATCAAGATCGACAATTGACGAGTGTCAATATCATCAATTCATCATATGCAT
The DNA here is from genome assembly GCF_000695525.1 of Brassica oleracea var. oleracea. Taxonomy (NCBI): domain Eukaryota; kingdom Viridiplantae; phylum Streptophyta; class Magnoliopsida; order Brassicales; family Brassicaceae; genus Brassica; species Brassica oleracea. Next base: position 38,527,833 of record NC_027751.1, on the reverse strand, counting down.
GATCTACAATTTGATCATGTACTTAGTTTTCATTGAACTATTTATGAAAAAGAATCATCCTGGAAATCAGGGATATTTTGTGTAATCTACAAATAAATAATCAAGTTTTCATTTAGTTTAAGTGATAATAATCCATGGAGAATGACTAAAATATATGTTTAGATTCTTGTAACGATGCCACATCTCCACCGAATACCAAAAGAAGTTTTAGTTTGTTAAAGTTAGTAAATATATTTATATGATGAATGTGAGTACTCTTAGGTAAGAATAAGATACCATTATAGTAATTAAAGAACTATAAAATTATGCTATTTTAAAGCATACAATTGTATGCCAAATAAAGGTGACAATCTGTTTCCAGTCTATGATATTTTCATGTGTCATTTGTATATAGTTACATGCTTGTGTACCCGTTGTTCTTTCTTATTAACATGTGTGAATTTCCTTGTTTTTGACACGTGGTGAAACTTGTCTTAGTAAACCAAACGCATGTGTTTAGAGTTAGATTAATACTATATGACAACCAAATCATCATATATTAATATATGTCCTATTATGATCAAAAAGAAAAAATCTGTTTGGTCGATTTATTAATTGTTATTTTATTTTAGAATTTAAGTTATCTCGTAGTGAAATGAAATCATTCATGGGCTATTCACGTCTTAGCCTCTTTTGAGTTGTAAATGAACCGAGTTACTGTTTAAATCCCATACATTTTCAGAAAACGATGTACAAAAGCATTTTCATATACACGATTTGTGGTGGCTCGCTTTCAATGTAAGTGTTAATGTTTTCCACTGCTACTAATTTAGTAGTATTTATTTTCTTTGGTCAAACGCTCGTAAATTATAAGAAAATAATATGATTTGTAGATTATATAACACACCATTTCGAAAACATGATGAGACAAAGAATATTGTTGGTGGATTATGGCATTTGACTTTAGTCTCATTGGCACACTGAAAAGAGACGGTGGTGATGACGAGAAGAATGCAGGTTTCATTATATTATACACGTTTATAAATATATATTTATGTACACATTTAATTATATGTGTAATGTGTGTATGTGCGAGACGATGTGACATCACAAAATCTATCTTATAAGAAACAATAAAGTGTGATTAAAAGCAACACCTGAGAATGTGAATTTGTTAATTACTTAGTTGGGTACACCAACAAATCCTTTAGAGTATTTCTGTCTTTAATTATTGTTCCAAGATAATTGTCACTAATTAAGTTCCCATTCTCAAAAATATGTATTCACTAGGGGTGGGCGTTCGGGTACCCATTTGGGTTCAGTTCGGATCTATTCGGGTTTTGTCGTTTCGAGTTTTCGGGTTCAAAAATTTCAGCCCCATTCGGGTATTTCTAAATTTCGGTTCGGATTTGGTTCAGATCTTTGCGGGTTCGGTTCGGGTTCAGATAACCTATTTAAATTATTTTAAAATTCATCATATACTTTAAATTTCTCAAAATTTATACACAAAACAATATATTACATATAAATTTGAATAGCATATGTCAAAGTACCTAAAATTAACATATAAATTGGTTTGGTTTAAATATTTAGATTGAGAATCAATAGATATTTTAAGTAATGTTGGTGTTTTGAGTATACTTTAGCTATTTTAGACATGTACTTTTGACTATTTGTATATATTTCGGTTCGGATCGTGTTCGGTTTCGGTTCTCTAAATTTCAAAATTTTGAACCCATTCGGATATTTAATCAATTTCGGTTCGAGTTCAATACTACTTTTTCGGATCTGGTTCGGTTCGGTTTTTTGGATCCGGGTTTTTTGCACGGATGTTTCTTTTTATAATATAGTTTAATTAGTTTTTTCGTGTTAATCAATCTAATTGTTTAAGTTCATTTTATAGATTTATATGCTAATCAGTTTTGACATTTGTTTTTCTTGTTCGATGTGTTTTTAGCATTTTGAGCTTTATAAGCAATGTTTTGAAAACCGAAATGGTCGATCGGACCAAGATTCGCTGTTCTAACCAATTCTAGGTTGTATTAAAACCGGATTTGAGTTTAATCGACACACCTAGTCAAAAACTGGTTAAACTTGCTAAAACTGGTGACTCAGTTTAATTTTAAAATCCGTTTTTTTTTCAAATTCAAGTTTAGAAAACAATACAAATTTTAAAAAGATATCATAAAATGCACATATTTTTTAAATCCTATCTAAATAAATTAGTTTTATCATATTTTTATATTATTTTGAAGTTTTCATTTTATTTTATTATCATTTTTAGATTCTAACATTGATATAAGTTTTATCAAAATAAATTTATAATTATACTTATATATATATATATATGTAGTTATCTAATTTAAAATTAGATTAAAATTTAAAACTCGGTTGGACCGGTCCGACCATTGACCCAACTATAATTCCGAGTCAATGTTCGGTCCGGTTTTCAAAACATTTTTTATAAGTTATGAGTTTGTGTTACAGTGTTTATTCATTTTATTTTAACAAAATTAAAACGTAACACCAAAGTAATAAGAATACTTCTGGCTTTTATTAAATTAAATTATATTTTGATTTAAAAAAATTTAATTCAGCAAAAATTTGATATTGGAATTTTTTTTAACAACTACATGTTTTGAAAGAAACATTAAAAAATAAGTATAGATTTTTGGAAATTTTAATTAGCTAATATTTTAAGCTATTGAATTGTGTGATTTGGATAATCGTGATTAAGAGCTATAATATCAAAGATTAATTGAGAATATAAAACTTGAATTACACGTTCTATACCGAGAATATACTATTTAAAAAAATAAAATTATCATTTTTGTATTTTGAATAGATAAATCATATATGGTTAGTTAAGATAAGATATTTAGATTTGTTACTAAAAAGATGTCAAAAAAAGTTCTTACTAAAAAATAGCACGCAATAATCATATATGGTTACTTGATTGAATATTAGTTATGGAATATGGAATATACTAAAGGAATATGGAGATTGTGTTAGTAAATATGATATTATTTTGGTTAATAGGAACTGAATTTTGAATGTCTTGATTGTAGGTATAAGAAAATATGTTTAGTATAACATTCAAAATTTCATCTTTTCGCAAGATTTTGTTAAGATTATAAATATAATATTTGTGAGATCACTTTGGTTAATTTCATTATATTCATGATTTAATGGCAAAACCAAGTTTCGATGTGTAGTTTGTTCTGATATTTTTTTACAGAAAATAGAATTCATATTCAACTTATCTAATCTATGCATACCGATATGACAATTGATTGGTTGTATACATATAAAAACTTTTATACAAATTAAGAGTTCCATGTTAGTTATCATGTCAGTATATATAATCTTAAAATATATCATATAAGACTTTTGCAAATTAACGGATTGTCTAACCCGAGGAGAATGAGAGAAATCTATTTGTGAAAAGTGAGTTGTCTTGCTTAATGATTATTTTATGGTATAGGTTAAACATCATATATTTGTTTGGTAAATTAATTTAAATTGACCGAACTATTGAATTGATATGATTAGTTAAAGCCGGTGGTTGAGTTGAAGTGCAATTTAAATAAAAATTAGATGAATTGATTTAAGTGTTAAACATGGTTTAATTCAGTGGCATAGATTTGTAATATTCAAAGTAAAGTAAGGGTTAATTCTAATTTGTACTTCAGTTTTAATAGATTAAATTATTTTCTAGAGTGAGAAAATATTTACTATACCTTAATATGATTTTTTTGTAACACCATATTTGTTTCTCATCATAACCTCACATTCTTAAAACTGATTTATAAAGTTGAATATGATTCGTGACTATTTGGGCTCAATAGCCACGATTGATAAACCGTCTTTTGTCGGTTTTTAACTTTTGTTTTAAGTCTTTAATCGAGTTATAATAAGTTTTCGAGTCATTTAATCTTTTATCGAATCATTTAATGTATTAAGTTGATTTGGAGTAGAATGTATTGAACTAGTGCAAATGGATATCAAAAGATGTAAAACTGTGCAGATACGTCAGAAGTTTAGCAATGAATCAAAGATTTCACACCGATTGGTTGAATTCAAAGCTAGACAAGAGACAGAAAATTGAGTTAGCTTTCCGATGGCATCAGTTATTGTTCGATTTAACAGTTAGATTCAAAGTTATGTGCGTTTAAATAAATATTAGTCTATATGCAAGTTCAATTTGAGAAGAAATTTTTTTGGGTTTCTTTATTTTTCGGTTTGGTTTAGCTTCAAATTCGATCAGGACGAAATTAGACTAATATCTCTTGTTTTCCACCTATTATTTAAGACAAACTTTATTTTCATCTTATTTTAAAGATTTAAAGTTTTGGAGAAATGAACCTTACTCATGTTTTTACCACCATAAATATATCCAGACAAGATCTATTCGTACATAGTCCATGAAACATTTTCTGTGCCATCAATATATTATCTGAAATTAACCTTTTGGCCACAAATATTGATTGGGTTTCCAATATCATATCCGGTAAACATTGCTTAAATCTCTGGCATAAAACTGTTGAAATAATTTGTATCATGCATTACATAGACTCATTTACCGCAATTATATCATCCGAGTAGGTCTCTTTGTTTAGGTATACATATGTTTGTTGTATTCAAACTCATCTCCGATTTTCATGTCCGTAAGAATGTATTTACTAAATGGATAATTCCGTTTATATAATGTGCCATGAAAGCTGAAAAAACAAGACAATCATTCCATCTGGGTTTAATGTTTTCTTAGGATGCATCATAAATAAGGCCTTCCGCAAGCCTTCTATGTTGCTGCTAACGGTACATGTTCTATTTTTTTTTGGTTTGTAACGGTACATGTTCTTGTTATAGTTGATCGTATCTCTTGTAAAAAAAAATCTATTGACTACATTTGTTATTTAATACAATAATCTACTTTCTAACTCTTTTGCTTATCAATACATGAGAGAATTTTGAATTGGTGTCCCCGGTTGTATGTCACATATTCCTATTTTTTCCTGTTAATATAATTCTTCATAAAAACTACGTGGTATATCTTGGTTTAAAGAGAAACAAAAAAGTTTTGAATTCACTGAGTTTGTTTTTTGAAAAAATTCTAGATAGAAGTTCAAATAAAACATACCAACAAACGTTTGTATACGTTGTATACTTTGTATGCTTATTTTTGTTTACATAACTATACTTGTACGTACGTTAGACTGCAACTTAAATATATGTTTTCTAAATTGCTATTTTTAATTATTCCGAGAATATATGAGAGAAATGTCTATATGTTGAGTACACGATTTGGCCAACTAGTATTTTGTCATATCTGAAATGAGTGATTCGGTTGTTGCATGATGAAATATCAAAGTTTAATAATAGGGTTTCAAATTTTCAAAACAAAGATCTGTAAGTAATTAAGCACTAGATCAAAGTGTGCATTGGTAATGTCCAACATTTGGGATTCGGTGCGCAATTTTTTGTTCTTTTTGTTTGTAACCAACTACAAGCATAATGGTCCCCAACTTATCATAAATCTTGACAAGATCTTGAAACAATCTCAACCCACTTCATAAAAATAAATTAAAAATGAGATAAAATAAAAAATGCTCCAAAGCCGTGGATGCAGTTTGTAAAATGCTGACTAATAACATAGTCAACAGCTCAACAACTACAAAAGCACTATCAAAAGTTCATCAAGTCAATGGACCTTGTCAATTTCAAAAGATTGTGTGGAAATGAATATATCACTTTCAGGATATATGTATATTCATTACAAGGGCATGTCAATCATGAACCATCTCCACAAATATCACACTGAGAGTAGAATGTTATCTCTCTGAACTATTTTATATCATCATTGAGGGGACTAATCGATCGAGAAAGGCATACCATAACAAGTCTTTGTTGATCATGATTCATGAGATGAGTTTTATATCCCCAATTTTACAGAACAATCCTCCTGCCCAATCAACTTGATAGCTGACTCCTATAAACCAAATGTGGGAAAAGCAGTTGGTCGTTTAGCCCACAAAGTTTGTCTAGTGTCATAAATTTCTCCAAAAGCGACTTTGGTCTATTATAACTTCAAAATGGTTTATGCAAATGATCTTTTTTTTAGAGGAAATGTATGTAATGCAGAGTTGGTTCCTTGGCAGGCTTGATTATTCAGATTTCAGGCTTATAACATGTAACCATCATGGTTGCAAACCTAGTTTTTTTTTTGTTTGTAGCAAACCTAGTTTTAAACAAACAATTACAAAAACTCTTCAAATCCCATTTGGATAAAGTAAGTATCAAATGAAACTTAAGAATTGTATCAAATGAAACTCAAGACTTGTGCTATGAAAATAAAACAGAGATTATATAGAACGTTTGATTATGTTTACAAGGTCCCAAAATTCGTAGAATGAACTCGAAATATACAAAAAGAAAATATTCAGAGACAATGAAATATGAATCAGCCTTTGAACAGCCGAAGACGTGACTTAGAACTCTTTGCAAGTTTTGTTTTCAAAGTATTATCCTTGACTCCTTGAGCTATCCCAATAGCAGCAGACGTCTCGGAGGATCCAAGAAGTTCACCTGTTACGGTTCTTGAAGTCCATTGTCGAACTGGACTCGCTTGTCTCCAAGAAGATGGGTAACTACTACAAGAAGCTTCCCCAGTTTCAGACAATAATCTTCCGTGTGTCCGAATCATTTCCCCCATCACATCATTCTTGCTTGTAGTTTCATTCTCTTGTTTGTTACCGTTGTTCTTCTCAGGCTCTGCATCATCTTCTTCTTCTTTGATGGTTTTTGTTTTCTTCTTCCCGTTACTAGACATAGCCCACGCCATTTGATCCTCAAACTTCACCTGGAAACTTGATGGACTTCCAATCATTCCTTTTGGGTTTTCATCGTCTTTGTTCGTTTGGTTAAGCTTCTCAGTTTCGTTTACATGAGACTCAACAGGTTTCTTGAGCTCGAAGCAATTCGAGTCGCTTGCCCCAGAGTCTTCCTCACACTCCACATCACGCGGTGGTGCACTCAATGCATTAAACGGAACAGATTCAAGTGAACTCCTACGCTTAGCCTGAAGGAATGTCTCTATCTCAACCCCGAGCTTATCCAACACCGAGCCATCTCCACCTTCTAATCTCATTTGCATCCTTTCGTCAAGCCAAGATTCTGCGATATGAAGAACCATCTGATCTCTTTCTACCCGACCAGCCCCATTCTTGTGCTTTAAACCGTGAAACTCTTCTTCGTAGCTCTTGATCCCTTTAGCAAACTCATCGCAGAGTATCTCCACCATCTTCTTCGACTTATTCCCTCTCTCAACCTCCTTGACGCACTCAGACAACGAAGACTTCACTTCAGAGAGCTCTCTTGCCAATTTCCTTTGCATACTCTCGGAACGTTTTCGGAGTTTCCGCTCGTCTTCCAACTCTTTCCTCACAGACTGAATCCGTTCGACTTCTTTATTCTTCCTCGACAGGTTTTCTCCAGCGAGCTGCTTCACCACACCGTTTAGCTCGTGTCTATCGGCTTGTTGATACCTAAGAAGCTCTTTGATTCGAACACGCGAATGAGCCAGCTCGGTTTTGAGAGATTTTATCAAGGAGATGTTGGCTGCGTGCTGCTCCTCGAGGCTCCAAATACGGTTCAGTACCTTGAGAAGTTCAGTTGATGTTTTGAGATTGTATTGAGGTTCTCTAGATTGTCTTCCTCGGAACTCTAGTGAGCTGCTTGGAGTCACTGCTTTGTTGTATGGCGCAACCTGTAATCTAAAGTGTGTGAATACATATATCCCAGAAGAAAAAAAACACAAACAATCAAATTGCTACTCCCTCCATTTTATATTAAGTGTCTTTTTTTTTTTTTGAAACAATATTAAGTGTCTTTTGTAGCATAAAATTTCCTTACAAAATAAGTATGGTTTTATTATTTCAATGCAATTTTTTTTAGTTAAACTAATACAAGCCAAAAATGTTATGCAATACTAATGGTGGCAAATTTAAATAATTAACTATTTCTTTATTTGTGTGCAAAAAATTCTAGAACAACAGCTAATTTGAAATAGAGGAAAGTATTCGATAGTAAACCTCAAGGGAGCTTCCGTAACTAGCAGGAGATACAGGCTGAAGAGCGTGATTGTTTCTTTCGAGTGATTGATGATGTTTCATCAGAACTTGACCGATCTGCCTCCTTAGACTTCCTGCACTCTCTGGCTGAGATAACAAAGTATATATTATTTCAGAACCATAACTAAAACCAAAACTCTACGTGACATCAATTAGACAACAACCATAAACACTTACTCAAAACCAAAGCTTCCAACCTAAAAGCAATTAGTAATAATAGGATTTGCCTATCTATCTTATATATTACTAAGGATCCTTCCAACTGCGGAACTTGTTTAATCTTTTGTTCATTCACACTTGAACCCAGACGAGATCCAATAACTTGAGCTAGAAAGGCAAGAACAGAGTAAAGGTGGATGAAACCAATCAATTGTAGGAAAAAGGGAGGGAGACCTGATGATCAGGAGAGGGATCTCGGAGGAATTGAGAGAGGTCGAGACCATTCTCCTTAACCACCGCCTTGCCGTGGCGCTGTCGGCGGTGCATTTCAGCAGCAGCAGGAGGAGGAGAAAAGAAGGAGCGATCTTCTTCTTGGTAGCAGTAGTAGTGATGAAACTCCCAGAAAGCAGCAGCGAGCTTTCGAGATGAAACAACGTCTGATGGTGAGAATAATTTAGAAGAGCCGGAGAAGCTAACGTGCACCGGAGTTGAAGGTCCATCTCCATTATTATTATTTTTAGTAGTAGTAGTATAATTCTTCAACTTTTCCACCAATCTCTCCACTTTCTGTCTCTCTCCCCTTTCTTCTTCTCCTCCTGTTACTTTACTTTCCATCTTTTTAGGTGAAAAAGAAAAGCATAAAGGTTTCGCCTTTTTCTTCTTTTTTTTCTTTTAAATCAAATCCAATCATACATTGCAAATTGTCTTCAGAGTTTGTTTCACCTGTGTGTGGGTGCGGGTGCTTACCTTGGATACTTCGAAGTGGGGTTGCTTAATCTTTTCTTTGATGGCTACAATCCAGTTTGTTTGAGTCGCATCACTATCACCTTAAGTGTTTAACATTAACAAATAATATATTAACACGTGAAAATCTGGGATGCTGTAATATTCCGACATTACTGTAACTTGATGTTCTTGGCGTGTGTGCGTTCATTGTATTTCGGCCCATTTTATTCTCCGTGGAGGGAAATGAATATTCAATAGCTTTGCGGACAGGGCCCGGGTTCGATTAATATTTGGGCTTTTTCTCATCTGTAAATTCTATTCGCAAATCAAAGAAAGATCCCATACAAGAAAACACTCACAAATTCCTTGAAAGAGCCCTTGTCCATCCATATTTTATATACACATTTAAATCTCAGAATGAATACATCTCTTACAATTTGATAAATTCATGAAATTATTAGATCATTTCGTACGGTCTTTATTTTTAACAAACAATCTTTTTGATATTTTCTTAATGATCAACGAGCTGGGTTTAACTAGTAGAACTGTTCTGTACTCTATCGAAAGAACTGTGGTTTGAATTTTCTACCGTGATAATATCATGCAAAATATATCTTTAGATATTCGTTGTTTTATTGTTAAGAGTGGAATATTCGATGTTCAGTCCACATTTTGTCTGTGTAAAGTCTAGATTCACCCAAAGGCCAAACCTCGATGACACCATACGTATTCTCTCCACAGCAAACGTACACATACGATTCATTATTACTAATCATGTTGTTAAGAATTTATTGAATTATATATGCCTTTGACATAGTTAAATATGAATAACATCACTTGCACATAGATTTTGCATCGCACCATCAACATTGATAATAATATTTAAATAAAATGATAATGACTTCTTTCGGCTTCAAAAGATAACACAATTGCTTTGACTATAATCTAAAGACGGCCCCGGCATGAATAAAAGAAATAATCTAGTATCTAATTTATTAATTTAGATTTCTATTTAGACCTAACCTACTACCATATGTGATATTTTATTTTCTGGGCCTATTCCATATTTAAATATAATTTTGATTGTTTGTTGTTACATAAATATAGATATAAAATAAAAATTACTATATTATATTTATATCACAAATTTTGTAAACTATCAAAATTAAGCTGTTTTATAGAATATTCTATATATATTTATATCATTGGAATATTGTGTTGGTATGGATACTGTCATTGCTTAGAAACAATACATATACTTTCGGGACTTTTCAGTTTTGGACTGCTGCAATCTATGAATTATGGAATGAAACAAAATAGAAGATTTTATTTGGGTGTCACTTCTGATGGTGTCCTCAGACACATTGAAGGATAAATCTTTCGCCCTGACGACTACTGGTTCTGACGTGGGTCAGAAGCTAATTCGATTATGGAACTCTCTTTAATCGATCTAGGGGTATTTCTAACTCCACTCTGTAATTTACTCTAAAATAGAAAATAAAGTAATGTTTTTTATTTTTTTGTTTCTTACTTTATTTCTTATTTTATTTTGGAGTATATTATGCAATGGGGATGAAGATGATCTTAAGCAGGTGGTCTTCCCATCTCCTTTCACTTTTATTTCATCGGCAATTTTAAAATGTTTTCACTTCTCTATATAAGAAAGATTTAAAAAACAAATAATAATTTTCAATAAATAATTTTAAATATAAACTAGTCTAGTATTTTGAAAGTGCGATTAAAACCTAATGATTCCGTGTGAATGAATCAAAGCAATAATATCTAACAATAGTAGGCTTTATAAGCTATTAATATTTAAATGATAATTAATTTTGATAAATTAAGATTACATAAAGGGAAAATTTGGATAAATGCACTTCAATAAGAATATAATTTGAAAAATACACCATTGTTTAAGCTTTTTGAAAAATACACTTATTTATATATAAATTTACCAAATTGTCCAATCTTAATATTTCTCAGTTCCTATTAAACCATTTAAAAAAAATAATTTAAAAAAAATTGTTAGAGAATATTTTGTTTAAAATACTACACAATATCTTTCTCATATCTTCTTAATATATCTTAAATGTATTTTTTATTATTTTGAAAAAAAAACGCAAAATGCGTCTCGTCTTCTTGAACCCTGGATTATTTGTTATCAGTACTACTCAAAGTCACACTTATGTGCGGCATATTCAGAGAGCTTGCTCAAGATGTGAATGTTTTGGAGAACAATCAATAGCTCGAAAAAAGCATGGAAACAAGCTTGGTCAAGATGTCATTGTACATGACACAATCGTTCCCGTACATTGCGACTTTGGAATTTGATATTTTTCTGTTCTAAACTTTTTTCTGTTCTAAACGTTTTTTCTGCAAAATTTGGTTTTGGTTACTCTAGGTTTTGATAACTGTTTTAGTTTTTATTTTGCAATAAGGTTGATTATTTTGAACTAATCCCGTCTGTTCGCATTGAGAAGCCACTTGAACTACACAATGTTTTGGGTAGACAATCTTGTTTCTTCGGAAGTCTCGTTTAATTTTTGGAAGAAAGAACAACACAATTGTTTTGTTTCAAATGATAACGCCATTGTGTTTGTTTGTGAAACTAAGAATGTGAAACCAATGATAATTAGTGTTCTTCTTTTTTCATATTTAAAGTAAAACAAAATAAACACATATGTGAATATCATATTAGAAGAACTTACTTGGCCTCGGCTTCAACAAAGAATGAAAATTTTGTATAGAACGGGACGTGACTTGTGTTTATATAAAGTTAACAAAATAAATTAAAATCTATATAAACCGTGTTTTCGTACTTTTCTTATTAATTTCAAATTTATATATTAATTATTGAAATATCAAATTGAGGTAAAAATGTAAATTTACGTTAAAGAAAGTGTAGTTTTCAAAAAAAAAATTAAAAACAGTGTATTTTTCAAATTTCAAATCCTAAATAGGGTATTTTGCAAATTATCCCTTACATAAATGCCAAACCGTATTATTACTTAGACCATCTCCAATTCACCTCTATTTCTATTTCTATATTTTCCCCTAAAATAGAGAAACTCTATTATAGAGGTGAAAATGTTTCAATGTATGCCTCTATAATAGAGTTTCTCTATTTATAGGGGAAAATATAGAGATATGATATTTTTACCTCTAAATATATAGAAAAAAAGTAACTTTCTTCTATATTTTTCTCTAAAATAGAGGAACTCTATTATAGAAGTATACATTAGAGCATTTTCACCTCTATAATAGAGATCTCTATTTCAGAAGAAAATATAGAGATTTACGTTCTCTCCGGGGGGAGCAGTTTAAAGTAAACTCGTATAGCATTTGGTTCATATTAGTTTTTTTTTTTTATAACAAATTGTAGGTACAATTTGTACCACTGACAAATTGAATCAATAGGACTTGGATTATAAGTTTTCGTTCACCTTTGGTTCATATTAGTTTCTTTTTAAGAACATGTTGTAGGTACAATTTGTACCACTGACAAATTGAATCAATATGATTTGGATTATCAGTTTAACATATGGATCCAACAACCTTTAGTATATTTTATTTTGATCAGCTAATAGAAGCAATAATTTTTTTTTTTTGCTCTAAAAATTAAATAACATTTTAATAGTTTTATCAATGATAAAAAAAAATAATACATTGTACTGTGTATACTCTTTCTGTTTTTGAAAAACAGATTTCTAAATTTATTTTATGTTTCACAAAGATTATTTTTTTAAGAAAATTAAAGCAGTTTTAGTTATTAATGTTAATAAGTTATATACTTAAAATATTAATTAAAATTATTTGAATTGATAGAATATTATTAATTGATAAAATTATACGGCAAAATAGATAATAATTTTAATCACATATATTTTATATTTTTGATATGCGTGAATTATATAGAAATAATTATGTCAACAATAGAACAATATATTTTTCTTATATTATTATAGTCCACACATCTATTCTATTAAAATAGAGTCTTTATATCAACTGGATTTTAGACTATTAAAAGTTATTATTTAAGTTTTGATGGTCCAACTAAAATTGACATATGTCATTTAAATTATATGATTTTTAATAAATATTAAGAATAAACCTATAAACTTTGTTAAGAGTTTTTCCTATATTTTTTGAAGTAAACGAATCACAGAAATATATTCAAATATAAATATTGGTATGAAAAGGTAATAAATTACATGATAATAGAAAGTTGAAGATTTTGAAAAATTTAGCATAACAACATTTAGAATATTTCGTATATATAGAAAAAAAAATATAAACCATATGACTCTTCTCCAATAAAACTGGTCATATTTTTTCAAAAATCTTGATATCATGACTATATAGAGTTATTTAAAATAGATAAACCATTTTAAGAAATTAGATCTTAACAACTACACAATATATGTTTTAAGAAATAGTATTTTTAACAATTAAAATACAGTTATATGTTTCCATATATATCTATTTCTATTACATATCAATATCTTATAATTTCACATTCACACTTTCAAACAACCGGATCTAAAGGTTTAACGAATTATTAAATGTAGTCTGAGGTAAAAGTTGACTTTGGTGCCTCCTTTTTTCCTGATAAAAAGAAACAAAATATGAAAGAGAGATACCAGACTTTGATCAAAAAAAAAAAAAGATACCAAACCGACTAACAAAAACAATTAAAAAGTGCAATAAGTAAGAAGTTAAAAAGGAGTGACTAAGCATTAAGTAAGAATCTGACAGAGAGAAGAAGAAGAAGGGCTCATATGCTTTGAAACACTGCGCTTCTCTTTCTCTCTCTATTTAAGTCGTATCCATCCAACTTGTTTTCAGTCCCCTAATCTTTGACGTCTACTTCGCCAGCGAATCATCGTCGTCGATCTTTACATGTCAGCTAATATCGGCACAGCATATATATAACAAAGTTCTTTTCTTTTTGTAGTTGAGATCGTCGAGTTCTTCAGGTAACTCAAATCTCTTCATATTACGATTGTTTTGATCAGTTAGTTTCCTAAAATTTCTAGGTTTCTCGCGATCCTAGGGTTTTTATTTTTTTGGGAGTAATTAAGAATCTAATTGTGGATGGTAGTATCTCTCTGGTGCAACTCTATGCATGTGGTATGTGTGTTGGTGGAATCTTCTCTCTATTTTTTTTTTGTTAATAAAATGTTTATGAGATCTAATTGATAAGAAGTTGAACAGACTCCAAATCTAATTCAATCTATTGCCATTCTGTTGGTATTAAGATTGTAAAACTATTTGACTTTGACTTGTGGATTAGGATTTTAGTAAGACTGATTTTCTCTTGTATATATATAAGTACGATTTTAGATCAAAGCTTCATTGTTTTTGTATTTCATTTCCAGGAACAAAAGAAGCTTCTTTCTTTTGGTCTGCAAGAATGGCTGCAAATACTTCAGCTTGTCCAGCTTTTATGAAAGCAACCTCTAACGGAGTTTTCCAAGGAGATAACCCTATAGACTTCGCGTTACCTCTTGCCATTCTTCAGATTGTCATCGTTATCATTCTCACTCGTCTCCTTGCTTACCTTTTAAGACCCCTTAGACAGCCTCGTGTCATTGCAGAAGTCATTGTAAGCTTCCCCTTCATCTCTGTAGACATTCCTTGAATCTTTTTAGTGAATGAATGATTAATCATTGATTAATCTGCAGGGTGGGATTATGCTTGGACCGTCTCTTCTTGGCCGTTCCAAGGCTTTTCTAGCCGCTGTGTTCCCAAAGAAAAGCTTGACGGTTCTAGAAACTCTGGCTAATCTCGGCCTTCTCTTCTTCCTTTTCCTCGCCGGTTTGGAGATTGACACCAAATCTCTTCGTAACACCGGTAAAAAGGCTTTAGGGATCGCCCTAGCTGGTATCTCACTCCCGTTTGCTCTTGGCATTGGCTCTTCGTTTGTTCTCAGAGCAACGATCTCCAAAGGAGTAGACAGCGTGGCGTTCCTCATCTTCATGGGTGTGGCTCTCTCAATCACTGCCTTCCCTGTGTTGGCTCGTATCTTGGCTGAGCTTAAGCTTCTAACCACTGAGATAGGACGACTCGCCATGTCGGCTGCTGCGGTCAACGACGTGGCTGCTTGGATCCTCCTCGCTCTAGCCATTGCTCTCTCTGGATCAGATACCTCCGCTCTAGTTTCTCTTTGGGTTTTCCTCGCCGGTTGTGGTTTTGTCGTCGCTGCTATTTGCATCATTCCTCCGGTCTTTAAATGGATTGCGAGGAGGTGCCATGAGGGAGAACCCATTGAAGAAACCTACATCTGTGCCACTTTGGCTGTTGTTCTTGTTTGTGGATTCATAACTGACGCTATTGGGATCCACTCCATGTTTGGTGCTTTTGTGGTGGGTGTTTTGATCCCAAAGGAAGGACCTTTCGCTGGTGCGCTCATTGAGAAGGTGGAGGATCTTGTCTCTGGTCTCTTCTTGCCGCTTTACTTTGTCGCCAGTGGCTTGAAAACTAACGTGGCCACGATTCAAGGAGCTCAGTCTTGGGGTCTTTTGGTTTTAGTCACCTTCACTGCTTGTTTTGGTAAGATTGTTGGCACTCTAGGTGTTTCCCTCGCCTTCAAGATACCTATGAGAGAAGCTGTAGCTTTAGGGTTCCTCATGAACACTAAAGGCTTGGTCGAACTCATCGTCCTCAACATCGGGAAAGATCGAAAGGTAACAAACATTAAAACATCAAGAAAAATGTAATGGTAATAAATAATAATAACTTTTCTCTGTTTTGGTTTCTTCCTCAGGTTCTTAACGATCAGACATTTGCTATTATGGTTCTGATGGCTCTCGTCACAACCTTCATGACCACACCGATCGTGATGGCAGTTTACAAACCGGCGAGAAGAGCAAAGAAAGAAGGAGAGTACAAACACAGGACGGTGGAACGAGACAACAACACAAACACACAGCTCCGAATCCTCACGTGTTTCCACGGAGCAGGAAGCATCCCTTCAATGATAAACCTCCTGGAAGCCTCAAGAGGTATAGAGAAAGGCGAAGGACTATGCGTCTACGCTCTACACCTACGAGAGCTATCAGAACGCTCCTCAGCTATTCTAATGGTCCACAAAGTCCGCAAAAACGGAATGCCGTTCTGGAACAGAAGAGGGAACAACAACAACAACGCGGATCAAGTGGTCGTCGCCTTCCAAGCTTTTCAGCAGCTGAGCAGAGTCAACGTCCGACCAATGACAGCGATCTCGTCAATGTCCGATATCCACGAAGACATCTGCACGACGGCAGCTAGAAAACGAGCGTCGATTGTGATCTTACCGTTCCACAAACACCAGCAAGTCGATGGCTCGTTGGAGACGACGCGTGGAGATTACCGTTGGGTTAACCGGAGGGTTTTGGTCGAAGCTCCGTGCTCCGTTGGGATATTCGTTGACCGTGGACTCGGCGGTTCGAGCCAAGTCTCGGCTCAGGACGTTTCTTACTCCGTCGTGGTGTTGTTCTTCGGTGGACGCGACGATCGTGAAGCTTTGGCGTATGGATTACGCATGGCGGAGCATCCCGGAATATCATTGACGGTTTTCCGATTTGTTACATCGCCGGAGAGAGTCGGAGAGATTACACGTGTCGATGTGGATAACGAGAGTGGGAAAATCCTAAAGTCCGATGAGGAGGTTATGTCTGAGACCAGGAAGAAATCATCAGTGGATGAATCGGTTACGTTCGTGGAGAAGCGAGTGGAGAACGCCGCCATGGATGTTAGATCAGCGATTGAGGAGATGCGGCGGAGTAATCTGTTTTTGGTTGGTCGAATGCCAGGTGGAGAAATCGCGTTGGCGATTAGGGAGAACAGTGAATGTGCAGAGCTTGGACCTGTCGGGAGTTTGTTGATATCGACGGAGTCTCCGACGAGAGCATCGGTTCTGGTGATTCAGCAGTATAATGGAGCGGGAACAGCTCCGGATTTGGCGTCGGCTGGGTCGGAGTTAGACACTGATTAGATAAATTGTTTAGCTTTTCGGTTTGGTTCTGGGGTTGGTTTACGAGAGGTAGTGGAATATTGGTTAACGGGTATGGTTCAATCATAATAAATAGTTAAGCAGACGGTTCTCACCGTTTCTTCAATAATTGAATTGAGTTTGCCTCTGTTTCTAGAAGGGATAAGTGATGGAATTTGTTGGTTTTAAAATTGTTACCTGACTACATGAGAAAATTATGCAAGTGTACGAGAGTTAAAACGTAAAAATATAAAATACATGAACTTTTGGAAATTATTCCTCATAGTTCACTTATTACGAAAAAAAAATTAAATGAAAAAAGTAAATGTCAGAAGTGGGGTTTGAACCCACGCCCTCTTTCGAGGACCAGAACTTGAGTCTGGCGCCTTGGACCACTCGGCCATCCTGACTTCTGTTCATGTTTGCGTCTGTAGTATATATGTACCAATAAAACAAATGACGAAACAATGTCAACTTTTTGTTATCTTTCTTTTGTGCACCTTTTTCCACGTAACTTAACGATTGCTAAACCTTTCGATGCCGTCTCCAGTAGTGAAGCTAATCCATTAGATCATCTCCTTAACACTATAATGAACAAAATAATGTATACTTTTTACCACACTCCAGCAAAATAAATATTTTTAAAAATGTTTTCTTAAACATTATCATGCAAATTGGTACTTGTTTCATTAGATTATCTCCTAAACTTTATTTTGAAAAAAAGTAGAGATATTTTTCATATTAAGATTTATCTACATGTTGATAACGATCAAAATGCTTCTAGTATTTACAATTTAAAATTTTATAACCCAAAATTATTAACGGGCCACCACAATATGTGTCCAAAAATCTCCCAAAAGTCCTACACGCAGCGTTTTTGGGAATGTCCTGAATTTAAAGATGAGAAGAAACTGGTCACGACTCATGCACGTGGGGTTGATTAAACTATAACTACGTGGTTTTAGTCTTGGCCTTGAGAGCTAACTTTCCTTAGTGGAACCCATTCTACTGCTTAATCCGCGACACGTGTTCAACACGTGCTTCACTGTGTCTACATCACTCTTGAAGGATTTTTTGGAGTAAAAGGCAAACCAAAGATCAACAAAATCAGGTTTGAAAATGATAGCTCACTTATTTATTTACTTTTCCAATATGAATATTCAAATTATTATTTTTTCATTTTTCATTTTCATTTTTTCCTTCTGTTTCATTTGTCCAAGAATATTCATTCTGTTATAAAAAGAACTGGAATTTATTTGTATCGCAGGAATTTAAATAAGGGCAAAATTTTATACCCGTAGAAAGAAATAACACTGATACAGAGAGAGAATAGAATAGAAGTGTTTTTAGGTGTGCATTATAAACGAACGCAAACATTCGTATATATAGAAGAAAATTTACTGTGCAAATAGTGCAGCGGGACCCACATCTTTAATTATTTCAAACATTACGGTGGCCGCTTTTGTTTACTTTCGTAACACTCCCCCTTGGGGGCCGGTGTCACTATCCGCTCTCGCTTAACGTCTTTGTTGCCTCGTTAAAAACCTTTCCAGGAAAACCCAATGGGAAAAACCATAGTAAGGTAAAAAGAGTACAACTACGTAAGCTCCCCCTCGAATGAACAGTCATAGATCCTTCTGATGGCGCATCCCAATGTTATGGATGTGTTTTCTGAATACCGAGGTAGGGAGTGATTTTGTGAAGAGGTCGACTGCATTGTCGCATGATCGAACATATCTTACTTCAATCTCTTT
>NC_027751.1:38497900-38505261 GCF_000695525.1 Brassica oleracea var. oleracea | reverse complement strand
TAGAGGCGGTATACCGACCATTATAACAGGGTATAAATGATACAAATAAATTTTACCGAATCGCAGAGTGATCGTGCTGATAACGTGTTATAAAAAGAACTGGAATTTATTTGTATCGCAGGAATTTAAATAAGGGCAAAATTTTATACCCGTAGAAAGAAATAACACTGATACAGAGAGAGAATAGAATAGAAGTGTTTTTAGGTGTGCATTATAAACGAACGCAAACGTTCGTATATATAGAAGAAAATTTACTGTGCAAATAGTGCAGCGGGACCCACATCTTTAATTATTTCAAACATTACGGTGGCCGCTTTTGTTTAGTTTCGTAACACATTCCTTTTTTTAGGAATATTCATTCCTATTCGCTAATATTATCATCTTTTGGGGTAAAATAGTTTTTTTTTGCTAAAATTTTAATAGTAAAAATATTGTTATTGAGAAAGCGTATCAGTTTACATAATTGAAGTTGTCTTAATTTTTTATACAACTTATTACTATATATTTTCGTGTGTAAGAGAAATCATTTACCACCTAACCAGCCTTTATAAGAAGATAAGGAATTTTTCTTTCAAAAAGAAAGATTCGTAGACAAAGAAAGAGAGTAGAAATTCTTGGAACCTCATATCTATATTACGTGGCCTAATTTGGGACCCTTGCATAAATGATCTAATCTAAAAGTTCTTACCTAATACAGTAATAGATTTTAATAAAGCATAAAAGATAAAGTAGTATATCAATTGTTTAAACCAAATCAATCTCAGAAAACCATGCATGCCAGAACTAAAGTCTGCTTACCTGCCAATCACTACCCAATCAGGTCCGGCCACGCATGCCTTCGACAAATGGAGTTTGAATCAGGAATATACTCCTACAAGGAGCAGTAATATTCCGTTTTATTAAAAACAAGATTGTTGATTGTCGAATCTTGGTTTATGTTTATGGTGACAAATGCACATGGTGATCACAAATGCATCGTTAGTAGATTGATTTTTTTTAGGATATGATCTTAACGAGTATGATGGACTTTATCGTTATAGAATAACCGGGACAATCAAATCGTATATGTATCTGTAAAAGAGGAATTTAAGTACATGATGTATCAAGAGACGAACCATGATGTAAACGTACTGGATCAAAAAGTTTCAAACGTTAAATGCATAAAAAAATTGATGTTCTTAATTATACGATACTCCCTTTAGTTCCCGGAAAATAGATTTTTAAGATGTATTTTTTTTTTGTTTTACAAAGATAATTTTTTAAGATTTATAAGATATTTTTATAACTAATATTAATAAATTTTAAATTTTACAGATATTTTTTGAAAATATTTAAATTTGATTAAATAATTATTCGTAGATTGCTGTAAAAATGATAATTAAATCATTAAATTTTAACTGTAACATTCATTGTACTTTTAATATGCGTAAATATTCTAAAATTGATCTTTCAAAAACGGATGAGATACTATATCTGAACCTTCGAATCCATGACGTTAATTACTCTGAAAGACTATCTAAGTATGAATTTTGGAGATTTCTACCTCCTTTCATGTTAAGTTTCTCACATCGGTAGTTGAAAGGGATCTTTAGTAATATATAAGATAGATGAACCAATTCACTTATCACAAATTAGTTTTTAGGTTGGAAGTCCATCTAACTTAACATAATATCAGAGCCCGATCCACACAGTCCAACCCGATCCACATCGATCTGACCCAAATTGGCCCATCGATCATTGCCCGAACATTCCGAGATTGACGTTCAAGAGTCGTCATCATCTCGAGAAGGTGTATTAGACACAAAGTGTCTCACATCGGTAGTGAAAAAAAATCTTTAATAATATATAAGATAAATGAGTCACTGCACTTATCATTAATTAGTTTTAGGTTGGAAGCACATCTAGATTAACAAAAAAACCGTTTTTTTTTTTAAATGATTGCTATTCTAAATCGTTAGTTCTGTGATATACATGAATTACTATTTCTACCACATTTGTGTGTGCAGATTTTCGAGTACCTTTCCAAATAAGTGTGAAATACAATCTACATATAGTTGTTGGTGGTGGAGTGTTTATTTATCATGAAAAACGGTCAAAGAATTTTTGGTGGATATCGCCATGTCCTTTTGACTTTAATTTCTACAACACTCTTAACATTGTCGATGTCTACAATATTTAGAGAAAAAAATAATGGGATAAAAACATTATTTATGAGAATATCAAATAACTCGGTCTAAAATTTCAAATATTATCCATTATTTCTCGTCCCGATATACGATACGGCCGGACAACTGACAACTCTAATTTGTGTGATTAACTTCTTTTGTATGGCTTGAAGACAGATATGTGAACTCCAGATGTGTATGCCTTTCAGCTTTTGGTGCCCAATGATACGGAAGATACTAATACTATGCAGTATAGTCTCCGTCTTATTGCAGCTTTCACATGTTAAGAATGAAATTTATGGTAATCTTTAGTTGCAATAACTTTAAAATCGGATAATTCTTTTTTTTACATATTAAATACTTGTGGATAACATATAAAAAACAGTCTCTCAAACGCATAAATGGTCGAGAGTTCACATTCTCATACGAATTCATGAACACTTTGGCTTTAGTGACCACCAAAAAAATAATAGAAATAAAAACGAAAGAAGCCAGAGGAACAAAATAATAGAAATTTTTGTTCCTTATTGTTTCTGAATTTGATAAAGAATAGTTTTACTTTATAATTTTTTAAGTTAAAAGGAATGAAAAGAAATGTTGAAAAAATATTCTTTATAAATGGTATCAAAGTTAGAGAATGTAGAAAATTTGATTTTTCCTATTCATTCCATTGGTCACTTTGTTTATAAAAAAATTCATGAACATTCTGTGAAAGAAAATTACACTCAGCATTATTAACGCTTCAACCATATTTAAAGTAACGCTATAAATGTGACATATATTAAATCTAAACTATAACATTTGGAAAATAATATTGTTGCACGTATATGTATTTTCATATTGCACAACTCTTTTTTATTGTAAAGAAACCAACCCTCGGAGTTGCAATATTACGAAAAAATTATAAATAAGATAATATTATATTATGGAATAAATACAATAATATAATATTTCTGCGTCCACACACACATTTATCTATATATAGATCCTCTCTATATATACACCTAACCTTACCATATTTGTGTTGAGAACTTACTAGATCTAATCACTCCCAAAATAGTAAACCAAGAACACCAAAAAACTGGACATGTTCCCTTTCTCGAAGCATCGGTCAAGGTCGGTCCACGGCGATGATGTGTTGTCCTCCACGCAACCAATAGTGGCCGTCACCTCCATCGTAGAGACCGGAGGCGCGTGTACGACACTCACAGTATGGAGAAAATCGCTCCTGGTTAGTTGTGAAGGTTTCACGGTGATAGACTCTAATGGAGATTTGATCTACCGGGTTGATAACTATGCCCGAACCCGACCCGAACAACTCATCCTCATGGACAAAGATGGTAACTCCGTCCTCCTCATGCACCGTACCAAGGTAAATACATTAATTAGAATAAGTACTCGTACGTACATATGTCTGATAGTTTAATTCATTGTAGTATACAATATCCTCCTTCAAGATTCTAACATCAAACCATTAGATTGTTAACAATTACACCTAGTACCTTGCTCACAACGATACATACAGAGCCTTTTTTTGTTTGATAAGTGCATAACTCGAGCTATTATCAGATATTTAGATTAGATTGCGTAGGAAATCTTCAAGTCAATGAATCTGAGTATTTCCTTTCGTTAATGACAATTTTAGAGTAAATGACAGATTGGTTTTAGCCGATTAAAATATCTTTGTAAGATCAGCATTATTGCAGGTTCCAAAAGAGTTTTTAAAGGTTTGGATCCCACAAAAGTTGCAAAACCGGTTGCAAATGGCGTGAATAAAGAAACGATCGTGGTGGGTTTTGTCAACTATTCGCGGGTTCCACCGACACGTGGCAGCCCGCGATTGGTTATTTTTTAATTTTTTTTTTTAAATAAGCCGAAAAAAAAATTAGAAACCCTCCCTATTCAAGAAGTGAGTATCCAAGAACTCAATCCAACGAAGAAGATTCCACAGATAAATCTGTGAGCATTATTACTAAGGAGCACAAGCTTTTAACTGGAATAGTCCAGTGGTTTCGCTTCAACAACTGTCTTATAACAATGATACAAAGTTTTTTTTTTTTAACACCAAATATTTATATTAAAATTAAATACCCGATGGCTAAGTCGGTTTCCGAGATACTGTCAGGTAAGCTAACATAACTAAAAAAAAATAATGGAAGATAAGAAATGTACAGTATGAAAGAAGATATTATATACGTATAGTATAAATTAAGACTGAGTGGGACCAACTCACCACCGTCCAGAATCGGTCACGTCAAAAATACTCAAGTATTCTGCATGCGGACAATTGTATTGGCATGAATTTCGAATAACCTCATTGAGAATATATCTCGTCTCTACATATTCCATCCAACACAAAAGTTTTGACTATTAATCTATTTCATACTCTGTTTCAAAATACTTAATGTTTTAAGTGCATGCACAAAAATTAAAGTATACACTCTTTTCTAAAAAGTAACATTGAAAATATAAACCAAAATTAATTCAGTCAATCCTTAAAGATAAATATAAAACATCATTGGTCACACAATTTTCAATAAAACTTAAATTAATATAAAAATTCAAAACATCATCTATTTTGAAACATCAAAAACTTTTCAAAACATCATCTATTTTAAACGGAGGGAGTATAACAAACCGGCCATTTAGACAACCATTCACGAAAATAAACATCTATTAATTTGGATTTCTGATATCAATGTTACGGTCATGTTTTTTTTTTGGGTCTAAATGTTAAAATGTTACGGTCATGTGCATGCATATACTAAAATGAGTTTTTCTTTGTACTGGTTAGAAAATTACGCTAGCAGGTAGTTGGGGAATATATGAAGCAAAGGATACTAATGGCGAAGCAAAAGTACCAAAGAGCCCAATCTGGTACATGAGGAAGAACTTGAAGATGAATATTTTGAGCACCAATTCCAACATTTTGGCGTACGTATATTCAGCGCCGTTCGATAAGAAGAACTCTTACGTCATCAAAGGATCGTACAGATGTAAATCGTGTAAGATAATGCACGTCCCATCAAACCGGACAGTGGTGGAGATCAAAAGAAAAGAGGCCAGAACTAAAGGAGTCCGGTTTGGTTCAGATGTTTTTGATCTGGTTGTTAGTCCAGATTTTGACACCGGTTTAGCAATGGCTTTGGTTTTGTTATTAGACCAAATGTTCTCTAAATAAAAGTCTCTTTAATTTTTTCCCTTCTCATTTGTACATCAGTACTATTTCAAATAAACATGTTTACAAAAATACATATATAATAAAAATTAACTACAAGGCTTATTTAACTTTTAACATTAAAAACCATTTTATTACAATATTACTCAAATATAGTTGTTTGAAAAAAAAACAATTACTCAAATATAGTTACGTAATTAGACTATTTTCATCTCCATTACATATTTTACTACAAAATAGAATGGAAAATTAAGTAATGAATAAAAAAATAAAAGCATTAGTCTATTAATGAAGTAATCTTTTATCTTTTTATTCATTATTCCGTTTCACGCTCTATTTTGGAGTAAAATATGAAGTGGGGATAGAGATGACATACAAGAGATAGTTATATTGAATGAAATTTAATTAGTTTTATCCCCAAAAAAAAAAATTAAAATATTCCAAATAACATTGTTATATTTGTCTTTGTTCAGGTGGCTTATGAAAATACAAAATGAGAATATCTTTTGAGAAATAACAATACTTTCCGTTTCGAAAAATGCTATAATATAAAAATCAAGGGAAAGAAGAGGACGATGATGAATATGAATGGTGTGATTCCTGACCCAGCCGATCAAATGCCAATGCTTTTTCATACGGCGGCTTAGAGCCACCTTCTCTCCTGTGCTGCTCAAACTGGATAGGTGAGTTTCATCAACATGTGGCTTGAAAGAGATGAACTACTGTCTTGTTTATCGATCTTCAAGCGGATTCAAATCCACTTTCTGCAAGATTTAATTGAAACTTATCTTTAAAAGTTTGTTTTGATAGTTGTTGCATCAACATCTTATTGCACTAACAACAACAAAAATCTTGCTCAATGGTTTTCGTGTCAAGGTTGAGAGCCAAATCCTCAACGGTAACCCTTGACCAACATCGGCTATTAACACCAATATCAGTAGTATACCGACTCATACAACACATTCCAGCAGTAACTATTGCTACACCAATGGGGCTTGAAAACATCATTTTGAAAGGAGATGGGAGAAATGCAACAAAAGAAACCAGCAACTATAAAAGTGTAAGCTCAAGAAGATTAAGACTCACAGTGAAACTAGCTTGCGGTACTTAAAACAGATCCGCAATGAAATCTAGCTTGATGTTAGGAGTTTTCAAGGCTCCTAAGACAAATGTTGTAGTATAAGTGAATGTCGAACCAATTCTGAGGGATATCAAAGCACCGAGAATGCAAGTACTCACTTAATCTAAGTGCAACCAATGATTTAGATGGGTTTTAAACTACTACTAATACTAGAAAGCAATTACAGAATGATACTTTCTTGACTAAGGGAAAAGAGAACTCATGGGCATATGGATTAGACCTTGGGTGATTAAGTATCGAACTAAGGATGACAAATGATCAATCATACTATCGACCTTAAGCCTAGACACAATTCTAAGCAAGCTCTATGTCTAGATGAATGCTCATTTGCTAACATATCTCAAACATCAAATGTCTTTGGTTGAATAATGTGAAAGCAATCATTACTAACAAGTCTATTAGCTATCTTAGCACCTTTAACAACAAATGTCTTTGGCAAAGTATACTAAAAGCCTAGGAGAGTTGTCTCAGGCATTTCATCAAACACCTTTTGGGTGGAAAATGCCTATTGATCAACTTTTGAGTGGCCAACTCAGAAGATGCATTATGAATACTCTACTAGCAAGGAACAAGAATGATCTACACTAAAACATCCTAGAACTAACCTAATCACCCTTAATCTCCCTAACCCATGAATTCAAAAAGTGATTACTCACTAATCTCCATGATTCCTCTTAAACACATATTGGATTTCAGATTAATCATGTAGAGAAAATAGATAAGAAATCAACAAGAACACAAGATGAAAGCAATGAAATCTGAATCAAAAGAAGTTTTACTAGTTGTTCTTCAGAAAAGAGATTCCTCCCCTGGTGGCTACCCAAGGTCCTTAAAACATAGGTTTTTGAAAAGTAAAAACGTGCATAATGAAATGACC
>NC_027751.1:38496997-38497616 GCF_000695525.1 Brassica oleracea var. oleracea | reverse complement strand
GAATTCTTGCAAATGGATAATTGATCCTAGTCATTTGGCTTGGTGAATACGGGTTGGTTTCATGAGAATGAAAGAAGGGTTTCCAAAGCATTTTTGTTTTTCTAGCTATCACTCAAAAACAGGAACCTGATCATTATGCAAAATCTATCTAAGAAAGGAAGCAACTGATGCATACATAGATTGGTTCTCATCCTTCTACTCTTTTCTAAGTGACATCAAACTCCACAAATCCCCTTTTTCATCCGATAAACATTCTTGCTCTCTCTCTTTTTCTTTTTCTTTTTCTTTTAACCACTAGGTACTCAATATCTTTCTCAACACTTAGCTCTAACTTTTTCCTTATTCACTTTTTTTTTTTTTTTTTTACAACACTTTTCTTATCTAGAGCTTTCTCTCATTAACCTCTCTTGTCCCTAGGGTCTTTCACTTGTCTCTATTTGTAGTTGATTTGTTTAGCAAAAATATTATTTTTTGTTTTGTTAAAATATAATGTTATAAACTGCTAGTTATTAGAATGTTTCCTACCCTTGAAACTACATCTGGCTATACAAAGCTTAATACATGGCCTTTTCTTGCTAGCTAAATGTACATGGATCCTCAGGTGGTAACTCTTCAAGGG
>NC_027751.1:38496643-38496850 GCF_000695525.1 Brassica oleracea var. oleracea | reverse complement strand
TTAACAATTGCTCCTGCTGTAGCTAAGAATGGCCTTCCAAGAATCAATGGGTCTTGAGCCTCCTCACACATCTCAAGCACCACAAAATCTGTAGGTATCACATATCTTCCAATCTTCACAGGTAGGTCCTCTAAGATGCCCACATGGTACTTCACTGAACGATCAGCTAACACCAGAGAGAGTCTACACTTCTTGTACTGAGTGAAT
>NC_027751.1:38495509-38495672 GCF_000695525.1 Brassica oleracea var. oleracea | reverse complement strand
CCTCTAAAGCCAAGCCATGATACTTGTTGTTCTCGATCACGTTGAGGAGTCCTGACTTGACCTCAAAGTTGTTGGCTGCCACAGCTGGTGCTCGGATTTCCAGTCTATGACCATGTATGTTGGGGCGGTCGTAAGTGCCAATTGGTCGAGCTGCCCAACATAC
>NC_027751.1:38478032-38494576 GCF_000695525.1 Brassica oleracea var. oleracea | reverse complement strand
TTCAGATTAATCATGTAGAGAAATAGATAAGAAATCAACAAGAACACTAGATGAAAGCAATGAAATCTGAATCAAAAGAAGTTTTTACTAGTTGTTCTTCAGCAAAAAAGGATTCATTTGCCTCCCATCGCTTACAAAAGTACTTAACTTAGGTTTAGGCAATGTAAAACAACAAAACAAATGACCAAAAGGCCCCTGAAATAACATAAAAATCGTCCAAGAAAAACACGCGGAGCGACCTACCAAGGTCGCTCCAGGAAGTCGCTCCAGACGCGTCTCTTCGTGTCTCGCCCCGTCAAAACGCGAGTGACTTGAGCTGGTCGCTCTGGCTGGTCGCTCTGGCTGGAGTGACTTGAGATAGTCGCTCTGGGCTGGTCGCTCTGGCCGGGAGCGACCTTGGTAGGTCGCTCTGAGAGGTCGCTCTAGGACGCTCGAACGGGGTGGATATGCCTCTAGTAAATTGGTCGTAACTCCTTCATTACATCTTCAAATGACTTGAAACCACTTCCATTAGAAAGCTAACTCAATTTGCTGTGTCTCCACAAAATCTTAGCAACAGAAGATTTCTCTAAAGGCTCCATCCATGCTCATCTTTCACCCCCTTTTGGATCATAATGCTCCCAAACATCTCAAATCACTCCATGGCACACTCCAATACCTAATAAGGACAATGAATGCAAAATGCAACCTAGACATGGCTAAATCCTAATCTATATGATGAAAATGCTCATGGATGAATGGATAAAACAATGAAAATATGCAAGACATCATGCAAGTAAACAAAGAAGATTGCGATTTTGGAGTGGTGATGTGACACCGAAGAAAAAAACATATATTAAAAAATGGAAATATTATAGTATATATATTGAAGCACACCTAATGGAGTTTGCCGTTGGAAGAGGTTACAGAGCACGATCAAAAGAACACAAATTTAGGGTTTTTGGTGAGTGAGGTTTCTTATGAGAGAAACAACTGTTATTGCTAGAAATTACTTGGATGGTTAAGAATTGGTCATTTTTATACACAAGTTGTGTGGTGTCACATAAATTTAATTGAATAAGATAATAAAGTTTGTTCAGATGATTTCTAATAAAGGTATTAGTTGAAGAAAAATCTCCTCTCTTTGATCTTTCGTACTATCAACGTTATAGGTTTTTCATTTGATATCAGAGCTGGTTATCGATGCGATCTATTCTCTATATAACATACATTCCCAATTTCCCCAATTCCAATTGGTGTTGTTGTTTCTTGTCCTCCGCGATTTGGGAATACATATTACTTTTGAGTTTTGATGATGAAAACTAAAATAGCACATGAGTCGGTCGTGCCAACTTTACCCAAAAGTAACAGCAAATACAATGTGGACGCTATGGGTCTTGTATATATTTCACACAAGGAGAAACATAAAGGCAGTTGTAGTTTTTGAACATTCTTTTAATAAAGAATATTAAAGTTTTTCTTACAATCTATCTTTGTTATTTGGACTTCTTTCTATAGAATCATCAAAAACATATTTTGCGCTAAATATTTATAGAATCAAAGGTTTCAGTATTTCCTCCAGCTTCCTCCTCGCCATGAGAAAATAAAGGAAGAGAAGAAGATTGATCAGTAACCAACCCTCTGGAAATATGCATAGAAGGTTTAGGGGGAATTTCAAGAGAATCCAAACTTCCTTCTAACATCTCAACAACTCTGTTCATGGGTGGACGTTCCATTGGGCATGGTTGAATACACCAGAGACTCACCAATATCATCTTCTTTGCAATCTCGTTTTCCTCCATAGTTACTTCATCTCCGAGTATCCACGTTTGTTGTCCATTTTCAAGATCGTTATAGATCCAATCAGGAAAGTATGCCGAAGTAGCGTTGGAATCCGCGGTTTCAACTATTTCTTTGCTTCTTGCCCCCAACATCTCGATCACCAGCATTCCATAGCTATACACATCAGACTTATAGGAGATTCCACCGTACATTCTTGAGAACACCTCAGGTGCAATGTAACCTATAGTTCCTCTTGTGTCTATCAATGACACAATGCTTTCTCTTTTTTCACATAGTTTAGCAAGGCCAAAGTCTGAGACTTTAGGACAAAGATTACCATCTAACAGAATGTTTTGAGGTTTAATGTCGAAATGGACAATTCTTGATTTGCAGCCATAGTGCAAGTACTCCAATCCCCGAGCAACGCCTAGCGCGATTCCATATAGAGTTGTCACATCCAGAGTCAAAGGCTTCTTTCTAGAGATAAACTGATCCAGAGACCCATTCTCGAGAAACTCATATACAATCGCCCTTTTGGACCCTCCATAGCAAAAACCAAGCAGAGAAACAATGTTTATGTGAGATGTTTGGCTCATGCTTGCAACTTCGTTGATGAAATCTTCTCCATTTCCCGTTGAATCCTTTAATACATTAACTGCAACCTTACGACCATTACAAAGGTTTCCACCATAAACAGTTCCAAATCCTCCTTTTCCAATCATATGTGAAAATGATTTTGTAATTTTCTTCACTTCTGCATAAGTGTAATGTTTAAGTAGGACCTTGAACATAGCCACACTATTGTTCTGCCTATATTTCTTCCTCTTTATCTGACGTTGCACCAACAAGATGAGTAAAACAATGATAGACACCAGTCCAGTCGCAGAACCGACAGCTATGAGTGTTATTGTAACGACCCGTTTATGTCCAGTCACATGTGATTCTCCCCCGGACATTACAAGCTTTGGATTTGGTCCAACAATACCATCATCATTGATCAGCTTCAGAATCTCTACACCATTCAGAATAGCATCATAATACTTTGGGGCATTTTCCGTGTAAGGATGCAAGTCAAGTCGTAGATCAGGTCTAAGACCACTTTCAGAACCCACATATACACTGAAATCTAGATACATCGGAATTCGAGAACCACCGCTCATCTCAACCACATCCATTTCAAGCTTTGCAATCTGATTCCTGATGAAGATGGTGAAGACACGTTGGCCCGGTCCGTGCACTTCGGCTAGAGTCTCACAAAAATGAAGCCTAACTAGGTATAGAAACCCAGCATCAACTGTAAAGAGCCACGTCATGCTGAAATTCTGGTTAAGTCTACGGTTGATGACGTTCCCCATCGTTCGAGACGTCTTGTACACATCATCCGGGGCAACGTAAGCGGGAGTCTTCTCTGTGTAGTTTATTTTCCCACCCGGTACCACTGGTATGATTCCTGAATCCTCACCGAGAAGGAAATCATCATCGGAACATTCCTGTGTCGTTGACTACAGAAACCATATGTCCTCCGACGTTCAAGCGGTAAACGGTCTCCAATGCTATCCCGTCATCTACCACGAAGTCAATGCTGGAACCCACGTTTGTTATTTTGTCATCAAACCCACCCTTTGTGTAAAAACCATCAGGAATGGAGACAATCTCCACGCCGTTAACGAAAGCTAACGAATCCGGAGAGGGCGTGAACGTGAGCCTGAGAGTTTTGTAAGCCGTAACGATAAACTCTTTGACCAAATATTTTGATTCCGGTTTGAGAGTCCTTACCGTTAAATCGGCGTTAAAGTTCTTCAAGAGAGTTAAACCGTCGACGGTGACAGAGAAGAAAAAACTGTTGGAACTGAAGTCGGATCCGTAACGGGTCGGGTAGAAGTATAACCGGAGGAATTTCCAGCCTGGAGAGACTTGGAATTTGTAAGTGAACTCAGATCGGAAGATCCGAGCTTCCGTGAAAGGAACCTGAGAAGCCTCAACGTCTTGGTATGAAGCATTTGCAGCAAACGACAGGTTGTCTAAGTTCGACCGCACAAGCTTTCCGTACTCTGTCGTCCAGGTTCGGCCGCTGGTGTCGTTGGTATCGGAGGTAGCACCACAATTGATGAGAAAGACATCGGTGGGATCATACGCCGCCGTTGCTCCTTCTCCTCGGAGGGTGGCCGAAACGAGAATAGATAAACCGAACAAAACGTTAAAGATCATAGGATCTTTTGATAAAAAAAAGTTAAAGAGGAATAGGAAGAAAACAAGAACAACAAGAAGAAGAAGAAGAAGAAGATGAGAGATGAGCCAATAATTTCTAGCGGCCGACCAATAAATAATAAACAGGATATAAGGCGGCTCGGCCGACCAATAAATAATAAACAGGATATAAGGCGGCTCGGCCGACCAATAAATAATAAACAGGATATAAGGCGGCTCGGCCGACCAATAAATAATAAACAGGATATAAGGCGGCTCGGCCGACCAATAAATAATAAACAGGATATAAGGCGGCTCGGCCGACCAATAAATAATAAACAGGATATAAGGCGGCTCGGCCGACCAATAAATAATAAACAGGATATAAGGCGGCTCGGCCGACCAATAAATAATAAACAGGATATAAGGCGGCTCGGCCGACCAATAAATAATAAACAGGATATAAGGCGGCTCGGCCGACCAATAAATAATAAACAGGATATAAGGCGGCTCGGCCGACCAATAAATAATAAACAGGATATAAGGCGGCTCGGCCGACCAATAAATAATAAACAGGATATAAGGCGGCTCGGCCGACCAATAAATAATAAACAGGATATAAGGCGGCTCGGCCGACCAATAAATAATAAACAGGATATAAGGCGGCTCGGCCGACCAATAAATAATAAACAGGATATAAGGCGGCTCGGCCGACCAATAAATAATAAACAGGATATAAGGCGGCTCGGCCGACCAATAAATAATAAACAGGATATAAGGCGGCTCGGCCGACCAATAAATAATAAACAGGATATAAGGCGGCTCGGCCGACCAATAAATAATAAACAGGATATAAGGCGGCTCGGCCGACCAATAAATAATAAACAGGATATAAGGCGGCTCGGCCGACCAATAAATAATAAACAGGATATAAGGCGGCTCGGCCGACCAATAAATAATAAACAGGATATAAGGCGGCTCGGCCGACCAATAAATAATAAACAGGATATAAGGCGGCTCGGCCGACCAATAAATAATAAACAGGATATAAGGCGGCTCGGCCGACCAATAAATAATAAACAGGATATAAGGCGGCTCGGCCGACCAATAAATAATAAACAGGATATAAGGCGGCTCGGCCGACCAATAAATAATAAACAGGATATAAGGCGGCTCGGCCGACCAATAAATAATAAACAGGATATAAGGCGGCTCGGCCGACCAATAAATAATAAACAGGATATAAGGCGGCTCGGCCGACCAATAAATAATAAACAGGATATAAGGCGGCTCGGCCGACCAATAAATAATAAACAGGATATAAGGCGGCTCGGCCGACCAATAAATAATAAACAGGATATAAGGCGGCTCGGCCGACCAATAAATAATAAACAGGATATAAGGCGGCTCGGCCGACCAATAAATAATAAACAGGATATAAGGCGGCTCGGCCGACCAATAAATAATAAACAGGATATAAGGCGGCTCGGCCGACCAATAAATAATAAACAGGATATAAGGCGGCTCGGCCGACCAATAAATAATAAACAGGATATAAGGCGGCTCGGCCGACCAATAAATAATAAACAGGATATAAGGCGGCTCGGCCGACCAATAAATAATAAACAGGATATAAGGCGGCTCGGCCGACCAATAAATAATAAACAGGATATAAGGCGGCTCGGCCGACCAATAAATAATAAACAGGATATAAGGCGGCTCGGCCGACCAATAAATAATAAACAGGATATAAGGCGGCTCGGCCGACCAATAAATAATAAACAGGATATAAGGCGGCTCGGCCGACCAATAAATAATAAACAGGATATAAGGCGGCTCGGCCGACCAATAAATAATAAACAGGATATAAGGCGGCTCGGCCGACCAATAAATAATAAACAGGATATAAGGCGGCTCGGCCGACCAATAAATAATAAACAGGATATAAGGCGGCTCGGCCGACCAATAAATAATAAACAGGATATAAGGCGGCTCGGCCGACCAATAAATAATAAACAGGATATAAGGCGGCTCGGCCGACCAATAAATAATAAACAGGATATAAGGCGGCTCGGCCGACCAATAAATAATAAACAGGATATAAGGCGGCTCGGCCGACCAATAAATAATAAACAGGATATAAGGCGGCTCGGCCGACCAATAAATAATAAACAGGATATAAGGCGGCTCGGCCGACCAATAAATAATAAACAGGATATAAGGCGGCTCGGCCGACCAATAAATAATAAACAGGATATAAGGCGGCTCGGCCGACCAATAAATAATAAACAGGATATAAGGCGGCTCGGCCGACCAATAAATAATAAACAGGATATAAGGCGGCTCGGCCGACCAATAAATAATAAACAGGATATAAGGCGGCTCGGCCGACCAATAAATAATAAACAGGATATAAGGCGGCTCGGCCGACCAATAAATAATAAACAGGATATAAGGCGGCTCGGCCGACCAATAAATAATAAACAGGATATAAGGCGGCTCGGCCGACCAATAAATAATAAACAGGATATAAGGCGGCTCGGCCGACCAATAAATAATAAACAGGATATAAGGCGGCTCGGCCGACCAATAAATAATAAACAGGATATAAGGCGGCTCGGCCGACCAATAAATAATAAACAGGATATAAGGCGGCTCGGCCGACCAATAAATAATAAACAGGATATAAGGCGGCTCGGCCGACCAATAAATAATAAACAGGATATAAGGCGGCTCGGCCGACCAATAAATAATAAACAGGATATAAGGCGGCTCGGCCGACCAATAAATAATAAACAGGATATAAGGCGGCTCGGCCGACCAATAAATAATAAACAGGATATAAGGCGGCTCGGCCGACCAATAAATAATAAACAGGATATAAGGCGGCTCGGCCGACCAATAAATAATAAACAGGATATAAGGCGGCTCGGCCGACCAATAAATAATAAACAGGATATAAGGCGGCTCGGCCGACCAATAAATAATAAACAGGATATAAGGCGGCTCGGCCGACCAATAAATAATAAACAGGATATAAGGCGGCTCGGCCGACCAATAAATAATAAACAGGATATAAGGCGGCTCGGCCGACCAATAAATAATAAACAGGATATAAGGCGGCTCGGCCGACCAATAAATAATAAACAGGATATAAGGCGGCTCGGCCGACCAATAAATAATAAACAGGATATAAGGCGGCTCGGCCGACCAATAAATAATAAACAGGATATAAGGCGGCTCGGCCGACCAATAAATAATAAACAGGATATAAGGCGGCTCGGCCGACCAATAAATAATAAACAGGATATAAGGCGGCTCGGCCGACCAATAAATAATAAACAGGATATAAGGCGGCTCGGCCGACCAATAAATAATAAACAGGATATAAGGCGGCTCGGCCGACCAATAAATAATAAACAGGATATAAGGCGGCTCGGCCGACCAATAAATAATAAACAGGATATAAGGCGGCTCGGCCGACCAATAAATAATAAACAGGATATAAGGCGGCTCGGCCGACCAATAAATAATAAACAGGATATAAGGCGGCTCGGCCGACCAATAAATAATAAACAGGATATAAGGCGGCTCGGCCGACCAATAAATAATAAACAGGATATAAGGCGGCTCGGCCGACCAATAAATAATAAACAGGATATAAGGCGGCTCGGCCGACCAATAAATAATAAACAGGATATAAGGCGGCTCGGCCGACCAATAAATAATAAACAGGATATAAGGCGGCTCGGCCGACCAATAAATAATAAACAGGATATAAGGCGGCTCGGCCGACCAATAAATAATAAACAGGATATAAGGCGGCTCGGCCGACCAATAAATAATAAACAGGATATAAGGCGGCTCGGCCGACCAATAAATAATAAACAGGATATAAGGCGGCTCGGCCGACCAATAAATAATAAACAGGATATAAGGCGGCTCGGCCGACCAATAAATAATAAACAGGATATAAGGCGGCTCGGCCGACCAATAAATAATAAACAGGATATAAGGCGGCTCGGCCGACCAATAAATAATAAACAGGATATAAGGCGGCTCGGCCGACCAATAAATAATAAACAGGATATAAGGCGGCTCGGCCGACCAATAAATAATAAACAGGATATAAGGCGGCTCGGCCGACCAATAAATAATAAACAGGATATAAGGCGGCTCGGCCGACCAATAAATAATAAACAGGATATAAGGCGGCTCGGCCGACCAATAAATAATAAACAGGATATAAGGCGGCTCGGCCGACCAATAAATAATAAACAGGATATAAGGCGGCTCGGCCGACCAATAAATAATAAACAGGATATAAGGCGGCTCGGCCGACCAATAAATAATAAACAGGATATAAGGCGGCTCGGCCGACCAATAAATAATAAACAGGATATAAGGCGGCTCGGCCGACCAATAAATAATAAACAGGATATAAGGCGGCTCGGCCGACCAATAAATAATAAACAGGATATAAGGCGGCTCGGCCGACCAATAAATAAATTAAATTACTAGTAAATAATATAGGCGGTATTCCGGCCATTATAACATGATATAAATAATAGTAGAGGCGGTATACCGACCATTATAACATGGTATAAATTATACAAATAAATTTTACTGAATCGCAGAGTGATCGTGCTGATAACGTGTTATGAAATAACTTATAATTTATAGTATCGAGAAATTTAAATAAGAGTAGAATTTAATATCCGTAGGAAGCAAATAACACTAGTATAAGGGAGAGAGTTTATTATAAGGAAGAAGAAGAAGATGTAATGGTTCTTTGATTATAAACTCTTGTTCTTGTTTTTGGTGTACAAAAGAGTGAGATGAGTGATGGTATTTATAGTGAACAACAATACATAAAATAACAAAGATAGTGCTTAATTTGGTAAATGAGTGGGTGATCATAGTGTTTGATGAGTAGATGATCATAGTGCTTGAGTTGGTAAAGGAGTGGATGATCATAGTGCTTGAGTTTGGTAAAGAAGTGGATGATCATTTCAATGCTTAATTTATAACAAAGCCATATTTGTTACGAGTGACTCTCATGAGTTTGACTGACCAAGAAACAAACACAAATGCTCACAAACGAAAAGTCAGTCGTAAATAACGTCTATCAATTTGGGCTTAAATTTTCAAAGGCCTAATAAAAGCCCAATAGTTTTTACGTCGGGATTGGGATTCTCTCTCGACTGAACGAACAGACGTAACTGTAATTCACCGGCTCAATCGATAGCGAAAGAGGAAGCTTTTGATATTCATTCTTTCAAAACCGCACTATGTCGTCTACGTCTAAGACGGTACGTCCGGTGGATGGAACAGGGTTACCGGAGAAGGCGGCAGCAGCTCTGGTTAACTCCTTCCGTTTGGCCTCGGTGACGCAACGGCTAGCTTTCCACATTCAAGCAGGAAGCAAGAGCGACGTTAAAGAGTTCCAAATCTGCTGCATCTCTCTCGCCAAGTAACATCTTCTATTGCATTTTCATTTTCAGTTTCAGTCTGTTTTTATTTTGGTTTTGTAATCGATTGGATATTGGGGATGCACAGAGGAATTGATTTTGCGATAGCGAATAACGAAATCCCGAAAGAGGTTGAGAATCTTCCCTCCTTGCTTAAACAGGTGAGTTTTCTCTTCTTAGCTGATTCTGCTGTGATATAAATATTGTGACTTTGAGGCCATTGTTGGTGTACTGATAGTGCCTTGGTGTGTGTAGGTGTGCATGTATAGAAACGATGTGTACACTAAGACTGCGGTTATGGTGCTCATGATCTCCGTCAAGGTAACATCAGAGAAACGCCACTTTTGTAGTTTTGGATTTGTAATCTGCAAAATGTGCTTCTCTTGTCTGAATAATGAAAGGATGCCACTTTTGCTTTTATTTCACTTGGTCTCACGCTTAAGTTTTAGACTTTGTCATCTTCTATGAACAGCATGCTTGTAAACTGGGGTGGTTTCCGGACAGCGAGGGTCAAGAGCTCATCGCTCTTGCTGATCAGGTCTGTCTGTCTTCTTCCTAATCCTCGTTTTAATCTAATAGCAGATTATGTGTGGGTGATAATGTTTTCCTTCTTATTCAGATGAAGAATGGTTTTGGGACTCCTGAAAACACGAGCCTTGCTATTCAAAGTCCTGGTGGTACATTCTCGCAGATCATGGAGAGGTTAGGTTTTGCTTTCACCCTCCTTATAACAACGTGGCTCTTTACTATCAAGCAACCTAAGCGATGCAGTAAACTAATTTGACTAGTTACTCGAAACTTACTTTGCGTTTCTTTCTGATGGATGCCAGGTTCTATCCATTTGTGAAGCTTGGCCATGTTCTTGTTTCTTTTCAAGTGAAGGTGATGCTTTATCTTCTGTTTTCAACTTCTACTTCGGATATGCTATCCTCTAACTGTGCTCTTTTTCATTGTTGTTTTCCTCACATGGCAGGCTGGCTATACAATGCTTGCACATGATTTTCATATCTCCAAGAATATGCCGCATTCTCCTAAAGAGAGAATTGTATGTATGCTTGTCTGTAGTCATGATATCATTTCATATTGAATTCTATTCATATCTGTGCAATTAGGTGGTTATGTTCATGTATTTTACTCACTGACTGTTAGCTTGCTTTTTATCTATCAGTCCTTTCTTTAATATACATTTTAAATCTTTATTTCATTTTGTCTGTGCCTTTTGGTTAGCACTTACTCCACATTATTGTTTGCTCTTCAGCGGCTATTTGTCGTCCAGACAGACAACATAGACACGTCTGCCTGTCTTATAAATCCTCAGGAAGTCAGGTAAGACAAAAGACTTTGCTATTTTTCGTCAGTGACACCAAATATGATTCTATTTAACTTCTATGGCCTTTGTGCCACAATTGCAGCTTCATGTTAAATGGAAAGGTGGTGGACAAGAGAGTTAACATCTCAATGGTGTGTGCAATTAGTTCTTAATGGAATTTTGTTATCTGAACTAGTTATATATATATTGTCAATGTTTATTTCTATTCAGGATTCGGGGCCTCAACTCCCAACAAATGTTACTGCCATCCTCAAATATGGAACAAACCTCTTACAAGTTATGGGAGATTCCAAGGGCCATTACATCATTGTAATCGCTTTTACGGGAACAGCACTGCCACCTGAAAAACCAGTTCTTGAAGAGTACATTCAGTCCGGAGCTGTAGAGTCAACTCCAGGTAATTCAAGATCATAAGATGAGAGTAATGATTTTTTTTATGCACTGCAAATCCTTAATGATTTTTTTTTGGTTTGTGTATAGATTCTGACATCATTGAGGGGCCATCACGAGTATCTCTCAGATGTCCTATCAGGTACTACTTTTGCCTCTTTTTATTTACTACTTTGTTATGTTATGATTGTCTTTGGTCGTTAATTTTAGTCTTATATTAAAACAGTCACAGCCGAATAAAGCTTCCAGTCAAGGGCCAGTTGTGTAAACATCTTCAGGTGATCTAGGATTTTGATAACTACAGAGTTGAAAGACTCTTTCTGAAGACACTGTGTAACTCTCTCAATCTTTGTTAGTAATATAGTAATTTTTTTTCCTGCTGCAGTGTTTTGATTTCTCGAATTATGTCTACATAAACATGAGAAAACCATCCTGGCGCTGCCCTCACTGCAATCAACCTGTTTCCTACCCAGAGATCCGTTTAGATCAAAACATGGTCAAGGCAAGTATCTCTCTATACTGTGATTTGCTTACTGCTTGCTACATTTTTGTATTTGCATCTTAATATAGATATAACTTGTCCATATCATATGCTCTCAGATATTAAAAGAAGCGGGGCACAAGGCTGCTGATGTAATCATCCATGCTGGTGGTACATGGAAGGTTGGAAGGGAAAATAATGGGAACGAGGAACCTGTTCGTGATGTAATCCATGATCTTGAAGACCCAAATAGCTTGTTCAATGCTGGTCCAGTTGTCTTAGATCTTACTGGGGATGATGAGAATGATGCTGATATTGAACTATTTGGTAACACCAACAAGGTTGTGGACCAGAAGCCTCACCTTGCAGATGCTCAGGGTCAATCTAATAACAACAACGGAAGCAAAGATCCTGCAGCCGAAGATTACTGCGCTGTGTTTAACTTCTCTGATGTGATATCACTTGACCAGGTGATGCTAGATCAGTTGAGTACTGGAACTGGTCAAGAATACTCTCAAATACCAATGCCTCAAGATCCAACACCTGTACCTGCGTCATTCTCACAGGTACCATCTCCAGGAGAGACACCAGCTACTACTTCCACCGTCTTTCCGTCTCCTCAACTCTCCCAGGTTCATGCTTCGCCTGTTACTCCCGCCGGAACATATCTTAATAGAATCTCTAGTCAGAGACCTTTAATGACAAGTTCATCACAGGTTAGTGTATCTACTTTCTCCTCTCAAGTGAGTATTCATATGTTGATGATATGTCTTTCTTGCAGAGCCGGAGGCAACCAGTTCAAGTTACGAGCCAGTCTCCTGGGAATGTTCCATCTTTGGCTCAGCCTCCGCGTATCCCTAGAGTACTCTCTGGCCAGCCTAACAGTTATTTTGTGAGAAGTCTAAACAGTGGCCATGTAACCACTCAGACGCAGCGCCCGAGCAGTCCCCCTATTCAATCAGTTTCCCGAATCAGTGACCTAATGGATGTGGACTCGGTTACTCCTGATTCAACCAACTGGCGTCCAAGGATGCGAGGCAGTATTACGCCCGGTTCATATTCCCCTGCTCTTGACCACATGATCATCCGACCTACCCAACAGTCTCAGACTAGGCTTCACGGTTCACAACCGGCGCAGACACCACCTGTTCATACATCTCAGACTCAGCCGCCTTTTTCAACCGCCCCTCCGGCCTTCACGAGGCCTTCTGGACCGACAGCACCATGGAGAACTTGAGAGGCTAGAACAAGGGAAAGTTAATGCTTAATTAGGACAGACAACTCTATCAGAATGAGCTTTTGTGACTTATCATCACTATGCGCATTTCATGGACTTGGTCTTTAGTTGGGGGTATTTAGTTTTATGCTAACTTGTTATGATGAAGAACAAATAAATGTTGGCAGTACTGTTGTATTCCACACAACGATCCCACAAATGGCGAATCTTAGGAGCAGTCTTTATTTTTCAAATAGCTTCCTAATTAGTTGAGGTGGATCAATGTATGAAATCTATATTTAATTATGTAAGACTTAGATTTGAAGGTACATGCCAAATTGAAGCTAGTTAAAATCAACAAATCTTACCAAGGGCAGACAAATAAATCAATAGATCTGAACAAAACAATCATAACTGTTAAATTTTTGTTTTGTTCTATATACTTTTCTCTCTGGGAGATGTTGGGTAGCGGGTGTGATTAGAACCATAATCAGCTTTACATTAATTACAACAGAAGTATTAAATTGACATAATTACTCAAAGATTAGAAAAACTGGAGAGGAACTGGAGCTGTCTGAGGAGAGGATTAAGAGTCTCCATGAGTTTCTCACAAGGATGGTTATGAATGCCTTCATAAGTTGTTACGATGATTTTTGGATCTTTTGCTAATCTTTGCACTTGTTTCTTCACGTTGCATGTGTGGTACGTACATCTGTAATAGCTCCTGCATTTTGTGACAAATAATTAATTTTTGTGGTTTGATCTATTGTTTAGATTATTTTCATATGATAAATGAATCATTTGTTTTGCTCATAATTCCATACATCCGTATATCAACCAATATATTATAATAAGACTCTCGACTTTAGATAAGAGTTATGATAGTACAGTATAAATTCTCTAAATTAATATTTGATAAATTAATAAAAAAAATCGTTTACGATTTAGACTAGTATATACAATTGGATAAAATAATAGTAAATATATGATCATTAAAAACATAATTAATTAGTAAATATATATAAATTTTTTTATAAGGATACATAGAATATTTTATTGTTTGTTTTTTCAATAAAATGAATTATATGTCAATCAAAAACGTATTTGTGTTCTAGAAATCAATATACATAAAATATAAAATAATTTAATTTTAAAAATCAAATGTTTCTTTACTTAAATATAAAATATTTTAAAAATAAAAGCTAAAAATATTTCTTTAATTAATAACTTTACATTACAACAATAAAATAGTATATTTCTACCATTATTAATTTATTAAAAATTACTCTATCTTTGTATGACCATACAAGTCGAAAAGATGTATCTTCATATAGTTTATATGAAAACCACTATCTTATAGAAAAAAATAAACAAAACTAAAAGGTTTTGTCTATAGGTATCGTTTAGTGTTAAGACAAAACTAAATCCTGCCGGTTGTTTAGCTATAATGTTTTCAGGCCATGAAGATTTTTTGGTCAAGCATTCCATGTGTTGGATATATACTTTAATAACGTTATCGATTCACATGTATACATGCATGTGTTTATATATGATGCATGAACATATATATACAAATTCAAGGATATGAATGTGTTAGTACGCACCTTGGATGGCCATTGTTCTTGACAGATTTCTGGCCATACTTTCTCCAACGATAACCATCATCAAGAACATCATCATCACTCCTCGTATGAAACTCAATCCTTGGAACTTTCCTCGATCTCTTATCTTTCTTCTTCCCTTGATCCCCGATTTGATCATTCTCAGGGGGCTGCGTAGGCATATGAAAACTCGTTGGACACCAAGAAGATGAAGAAGGCTCTACTTCTCCAGGAAGTGCTAACGAAGGCATCATCATTAGGGTTTCATCAACAAAAGAAGAGAAGGTCTTGTCGTTGTTTTCGACGTCTAGGCTTAACGTAGGAGGAATTATGTCTTGTCTTTCCATCTTGTGCTCTATGTATTTTTCTTCCTCACTATATGTATAGATGCGTAAGGTTCGATTCTAAAGAAGTAAGAGTAAAAGGGGAATTGGGGCCAACTAAGTTCACCTAATCTTTTGTTCAACTGCCTTTTACTTCCATTTAGTTCCTTGCATGTGTTAATAAACTTTATACTATTATCTTCATCTTTTACTATCTCTTTCCTTTTCTCCCTTTTAGATGTGAGAGATTGTTTTTTTTGGAATACTTGAGAGATTGTATATAATCACATATGTCGTCATCTTTAAATTTCTGTTGAGAATATTACCCCATCAACGTACCTCATTAGTAAACCATTCAGTCAAATAAAACTTTTGGTCAAGGATCTAGATGTTTAGGAAGGAACATTTAGAGTTTTTTTTGGAACAATAACATTTAGATTTTAGAGTTACAAGCATTACGGTAAAACAAAAAAATATATAATTCTTACGTGCGATAAAATATAGTAGAAAATACGATTTTCTTATTGGTTTTTTGATACTGACCAAACCTACATTTACCCCACAGTACCCAAAGCAAAATCTCATTGTCACAATGTGAAGAGCTTCAACTCCAAATCAATTGGTCAGTAGAGTGGTCTATGTCCAAGCCAAAAAAATGAAAAATACTAGTTTTTTTTTTGAAAAAAGGATTTCTAAAAATACTAGTTACATGTTTTACGTTTATTCATTTGGAACAAACTACCTTTATTCGGGTTTATATCAGAACTGACTCTGTTATGTCAATATTTTATGACGAAGTTTATCTCAGAATTGAGTGAGGGATGATGAATAAACACATTA
Source organism: Brassica oleracea var. oleracea (assembly GCF_000695525.1). Taxonomy (NCBI): domain Eukaryota; kingdom Viridiplantae; phylum Streptophyta; class Magnoliopsida; order Brassicales; family Brassicaceae; genus Brassica; species Brassica oleracea. Next base: position 38,478,976 of record NC_027751.1, on the reverse strand, counting down.
TTTACTAGTGGTGATAAATACGAAATATTATCAGAGTGACCTATATAAACTATAGCCTATATTAAATTACTTACATTATTCATGGAAATGAAGCGGCGTGGCTCTACGGACAAACGACTAATTCAACTTAAATCATATAATTATGGTTGTAGTGGGTAAGAATCTCATTTGACTCATAAACTAATTAGCCCCATTTGATTATATGGAACATCTAAAGAGTACGTGTTAGCTAATTAGTTTTTTAGACGCGTTTACCATTTCAATAAAATTATTTTATGATAATATTTTAGATTTTATTTAAATTATATACGTTTTTGCGTTAGCACTTTTGACGTTATTGTTTATAGATAGGCAAACATACCATCCACGTACGGTTAATGAACTCCCACACATGTTCTTTTGGTACGTGGATACCTTCTCATGCAACAAATGATATGTTATTTTTCGGTGGTTTGAATGATTTGCTTACCGATCTATAGTCATTATTATTTTTCTGTGTTGTATTCTTACTATCACATTATCACTTTCTGATAAATCATTAATTTTAAAAGTATTTTGTCTCAAACACTTAATCCTGAAATATTTTTCATCCACTACAAGAAAACATCGGTATTCTGACGGACATTCCGACGGAAAATGAAATCCTCGGAATTTCCTCGGAATTCGGTCGGTATATTCCGAGGAAATTCCGAGGAACTAGTGTTTGAGGTTTCAAAATCTCGAATGTTTTTTTATAAACGGATCGATCGATGGATTTATGTCCAAAAACGCATCGATCGATCACTAAGATGGACCAAAGCGTAACAATGTGATCGATCGATGAGATTATCCCATCGATCGACGTTCGAGATTTTGTTCATTCGATCTATTGGATATCCACATCGACCGATGGGATAATCTAATCGATCGATCACATTGTTACCCCAAACCCTGTTTCCTCGGAA
>NC_027751.1:38443314-38476838 GCF_000695525.1 Brassica oleracea var. oleracea | reverse complement strand
TTTTGTATTTATAAAAAGATGATTTCATATTTATAAAAATATTTATAAAAAGATGATTTCATATTTATAAAAAGATGATTTCATATTTATAAAACGATTTTTTCCCTTATTATGCCGTTGTTTTCTTGTTGTGATCTCAAACACTCAACTCTAAAAGTTTATATGAATATATAACCAAAAAATAAGTAATTTAGTGTCAAAATAATTTTTAAGCTTTTTCCATACACTAATATATATATATAAACCGAAATGTTATAATTTTATGTTATAGTATAGTTTTTCGAACAATAAAAAAATTATATTTACCAATAAAATTTATAGATATATACCTTTTTAACTCTTAATTTCTTTTAGAAAATTAAGGTTTACAACAAGTCATAAACTAAAACCTTAACAATCTAAACTATAAATCCAAAAATATAAATTTATTAAATGATTGGTGAATCCAAATTGATAACTGATAAGTATATAAGATATTCATATAAAATGTTTTTTCAGGCCGGTTCTAGAGTGAGCCCAACGGGAAGCCCATATAAGTCTTTCTATTATCTCTAGTTCCCCTTCGGAGAAGGAAGAAGATCGCAGAGCTCCAATTCCAAATGGGGTCGATTCTGGGAGATTTGCCGTCCTTCGATCCTCACAATTTCAGTCAACATCGTCCCTCCGACCCTTCTAATCCCTCTGTAAGTCCTTCCCTGATTTTGAACTGTAATCATTTTGAATTTGGCTAACATCGGATCTGAGAATAATAATATGAATTGAGGCTTGTTTACTAAATCTGATTCACAATATTGATATTTTGTTCAATGAGAGATTGTAATGTTACTGGGGACTTGTTTTGGTTACATCTTCATCTATTTTTCTATTGGAATTTTATGAGAGGAATCAAGAAAGTAATCATTTTTTTCTTCTAACCAGATTGATTGATCTTAGAATCATATCATTCTGTTCCCAGTTGTTCATTAAAATGCTCCATTCTCATTTTGATTGCACGTTCCTTCTAGTTAAATTAACAATCTTTTTGTATGTATGATCTTACTTACAGAGGATGGTTCCAACTACGTATCATCCAACTCACAACCGTACTCTTCCACCTCCACATCAAGGTATACTAACTAGACCAAAAGTCTAACTACTTTACATAGTTTATAACATTTGCTACGATTTATATTCTCGTTTTGCGCGTGTGTGTGTGTGGCAGTGATAACTACGGAAGTAAAAAATATACTCATACGCAGCTTCTACCAACGAGCTGAAGATAAGGTACTAAATATTCAATCTCAAAAGGAGTTTTTGTAAAATGCAACATGTGCGGTATAGAATCCTAAAACTCTTTTTTTTTTTCTTTTGTTGCAAAAAGCAGATGAGACCAAAGAGACCGGCTTCAGAACATCTGGCGGGTGAGCACGGGAACAAGCATTTCCGTGCTTCCTCATCATCTGCTCAGGGTTTATAAAAGCTTCTCCTGTTTCCAAAGCCTGGCTATATTGGTCATCACTTGTGCTACTCTTCTTATCAGTGTTTTTTGACAAAGAATGCTTTGGATGTAGAGAGAAAAGATACGAGCAGCTCATTATCATGTGATTGCAGAGAAAATGTTGTATCAGTTGTATGTACATAACATCATTTATGTTTTTCTTTAATTTTAAAATATCGTCCAAATCACATTGTTAGCTTTTGTCTCCTCTAGAATGTAAACTCAATTCTTTTGTTTGCTTCCAACGGATTGACAAGAGGAATATGAGAGTGTAGTGGCACTAGCCATGGTGAAATCCCGACGTTTTGATCGCATGGTTCTCCTCACCTTGTAACGAGTATAAGTACTTGTTATACAGTGCAGACCAGTTTCCATGATTTAGTTTGTTGATGATGTGGGGTTTCTGCAGGAGCTGTTTCCTTGAAGTGGATCGTTTCTAAGCTAGATCCCTTAGCCTAGAAGAGCCTGTTTTAAAAACACAGATACCAGGTGAGTGAATTGTGGTGTAAAGATCATGGCAGAGGAAAGTGATAGTAGTAGTGGCAGCAAATGGAAAGAGCGAGCAATTTTTAAGTATGGCCAAAAGCAGTAGTAGCATACAGGTTGGTGGAATTGGCTTAGGAAGAAGAAGAAGAGACACATTGAAAGAGAAGTAGCAGAGATGAGGAGCCTTTCGCAATTGTCATTTTAACAAAGACTTGTAATTAATTGCAGCTTTGGTTCAAGTACTTATAGATTGGATGTTTTACTTGTAAAAGACCAAAAATCACAAGCCTCGGTTTGGTTTAATATTCCACTAGTTGTATCGAATTTAGACCCGGTTTATTTTCAAACCAAGTTAATATATATTCCAAACCAAATTTTACAATTGGGATACCCGAATTTTGAATCTCTGATGCATCTTCTTCCTCTAAAATGTCTCCGATCTTCCAATGGATTTGATCCGATTGCAGGCGCTTCCTCACCGAAAAGTTGGATGGTAAGCTTTAAAAAAAAAATCTGAAAAGGCACTTTTCATGAGTCGTCGGCGGCGGCTTCGCGGAAACACACTTCTCGTGGGGGGGGGGAAACAACCTTCTACTTTCGTCCTCCTCCTCTGTAGTTAAAGTTACATATCTCTTCTCTTTACGCGTTTTGATTTACTTTACTATATATGAACACGAATGTGATGCTTTCTTCAACCTCACTTTTTTTTTTTTCTCATGGCTTCTTCTTCTAGTGTGTCTTCCCGAGCTTCCACGGCCCAAGATGTCCGTCGAGGATTTCTCAGTCACTTGCTTAATCACTTCGAAAGGAAAGGGATCACCACCTTCAAAGACCAGGAGATCGACAGAGGCCATTCCATCGGACCTGAACTCATTAAAGCAATTCGAGAATCTCGAGTCTCCGTCGTTCTTCTCTCCCAGAACTACGCTTCTTCGGGCTGGTGTTTGGATGAATTGGTTGAGATTTTAAAGTGTAAAGAGACTTCAGGGCAGATCGTGATGACCATCTTTTACGAGGTTGATCCGTCCAGTGTTCGAAAACAGAAGGAAGACTTCGGGAGCGCTTTCTTCAAAACTTGTCAAGGGAAAGCTGAGCAAGTGAAGCAGAGCTTTGACTGATGTCGCAAACATCGAAGGAGAACATTCTCCCAATTGGTATTTAACATTTTTTGCTTTTTTAAAAAAAATCTTTCTTTAAGAATTTTTTTTGTGTTACCAACATGATTCTGTTTGCTATTGGTAGGGCTAATGAAGCAGAGATGATTCAAAAGATTGCTTCTGATGTTTCAGACAAACTGAATGCTACTCCTTCTAGGGATTTTGATGGGATGGTTGGACTTGAAGCTCACTTGACAGAACTTAAATCTTTGTTATGCCTCGAGTGTGATGATGATGTGAAAATGATTGGAATCTGGGGTCCTGCAGGAATTGGTAAGACTACCATTGCTCGAGCTTTATATGATCAACTCTCTAGCAGTTTTAGATTTGTGTGTTTTATTGGGAATCTTAAGGGAGGTTATGAGAGCAGAGTTGGTGTTGATGATTATGATTCCAAGTTGGGTTTGCAAAGCCAACTTCTGTCTAGGATTTTGGACCGTAAGGATATGAGGGTACATCTGTGGATTTGGGTGTGTCCAGACAGACTTAATTTTTTCTAGGCTTTTTTGGTCGAGCCCAAATAGCACCATGTCCAAATAAGACCATGTCCAAATAAGACCATGGAGTCCAGATGTCCATTTAATGTAAAATGTCTAATTTTCAAACTTAAAAAATGTACATATTAGAAATGTCATATATATATATAACATCTTAAACTTATTTAAATTTCATGTTTTACAAAAGATACTTAAACTTAAATTTCATGTTTCACAAAAGATACTTAAAGTGTTAAACTTAAACTTAAAATTCATGTCTTACAAAAGTCAAAAAGTACTTAAATTAAACTTCATCTTCAGAATCACCTTCATTTAATCTACTTATTTTTCTTCTTTCTTCCACCTTCTTTTTCACCTTCCTTCTCTTTTTCTTCTTCTTCTTCTTCTTCTTCTTCATCTTCAGAATCACCTAACATGAGCAGAAATATGTTAAAATCATCATAAACAATGAAACAAAGCGACATATTAATTCAAAACAAGAACGAGCTAACATGTTGAACATATATCACTTGCAAAGCATTTCCTGAAACTAGCTTATCACAACAGAGGCATTTACTTAAACTAGCTTATCACTTGCAAAGCATTTCCAGTTCAAATCAATCATAACTAAGAGGCGTGCATCACAACAGAGACAACTTACTCGTCACTTCAAATCCACGCAACCAATTTCTTCCACAAATGAGAGCTTGTACATTTGATGGAAGAAGTCAACTCCTATACTTGCTAAGAACACGGCTTCCAGCACTGAATGACGACTCAGAGGACACGGTTGTAATGGGAATTGAAAGAACATCACACGCCATGCGAGCCAGCTCTTTAAACTGTGTTGCATTGTTTTTCCAGTATCTCAAGACATCTATAGTCATAAAGGCAGCCATATCTAAAACCGGTTCAGACAAGTACATATCTAAAGCTGATTTTCCTCTTCCCTCCTTTGAAGAAAAGAATGCATAAAATCCTGCATTATGAACATAAAAACAGTAAGACACCAAGTACAAAAACACCAAGTACAAAAACAGTAAGACACTAACTACTTACCCCATATCCAACTGGTATACTGTTCACCAGCAATCAAATCGCAAACCCATCAACCTAAAAGCAATCAAATCGCAAAGAGAGGAGAGTCGAGATGAAGCGACCTGAAGCGAATCAAAGACAAAGTGAGAGACGGAGAGGAGAGTCGAGATGGAGAGACACTGCTCGAGAGATGAAGAGACGAGGCGGAGAGACACTGCTCGAGAGATGGAGAGACGAGGCGAAGAGACACTGCTCGAGAGATGGAGAGACGAGGCGAAGAGACACTGCTCGAGAGATGGAGAGACGAGGCGAAGAGACACTGCTCGAGAGATGGAGAGACGAGGCGAAGAGACACTGCTCGAGAGATGGAGAGACGAGGCGGAGAGACACTGCTCGAGAGATGGAGAGACGAGGCGAAGAGACACTGCTCGAGAGATGGAGAGACGAGGCGGAGAGGCAAGTCGAGACTCGAGACTCGAGAGATAGATGGAGACCAATTGTGAATCTGTGATTTCAGATTTTTTTCCCCAAATACTAAATTACTAACCCTAGATATTTTTAAAATATGGGCGTATTTGGACAGCCCATGTCCATTTGGTTTTGTCCATTGGACTTTGGGCGTATCTGGGCATAGTCCATTTGGACAAAAAATATTTCGGGAAGATTTGGGCATGACCATATTAGTCCATATCGATTTGGACATGGGCCACCCATGGACAATGTGCCCAATTGACATCCCTAGATGGAGTCCAGGTTGGTATTTCATATTTAAAGAACATATTCACAATGATGGAACCGAAACAGTATATTTATCATTTGTTGTGTTTAACTTGCAGCCCCTTATAAACCTCAAGAAGTTAATTCTGGACTCCTCCTATAGGTTGAAAGAAATCCCAAATCTGTCGAATGTTACTAATCTTGAGACACTATCACTTTCATCTTGCTCAAGTTTGGTGGAACTTCCCTCCTCTATTAGAAACCTACAGAAACTGGAAAAGTTGATCATGAGGAGCTGCAAAAAGCTGCGGGTTATCCCCACCAACATCAACTTAGCATCACTTGAGGAAGTCCACATGAGTTATTGCTCGTAGTTGAAAACATTTCCAGAATTTTCTAGCAACATCTGGTATCTTGATGTAAGTAACACAAAGATAAAACATGTCCCTGCATCAGTTGTGGGACGTTGGTCTCGTTGTCGGGGTCTTGATATAGGCAGCAAAAGCCTTAAGAGATTAACAAATATCCCGCTAAGTGTTACTAAGCTAGACCTAATCAACAGTGATATAAAGAGGATTCAAGAGTGCATCACAGGTCTCCCGCAACTAGAGTATCTCATCGTCGAAAACTGCACGAATCTCGTGTCAATTCCGGCTCTTCCCCCTTCGCTCAAGTCCCTAAATGCAAACAATTGTCTATCACTCAAGACAGTACATTGCTCTTTCCACAGCCCACTCAAGGAACTCACGTTCTACAACTGTGTGAAACTTGATGAAGAAGCGAGAAGAGGAATCATACAACAACCAGTTCACGAGTACATATGCTTACCAGCTAAAGAAGTCCCTTCAGAATTCACTCACAGAGCCACAGGAAACTCCATAACCCCCTCTTCAGGGACTTTCGCTGCTTCTTCGAGATTTAAGGTTTGCTTTCTGGTTTCGCCAATTGAGGACAACGGATTTAGTACTATACGTTGCTGTCTAAGAAGCAAAGAAGGTGTCGTAATTAACAGCTTTTTCAGTGAATCACAGGTTTACGAGCTGTCTCCCCTATCAGAACATCTGTTTATACTTCATCGTGATCGACGAAATAGGCGCCATGATGTGGCTACGAGCGAAATTACATTTGAGTTCAGATGCGTGTACAACGATGAAAAGATTATCGAGTGTGGTGTATTGGCGGAGGGAGCTGAGAGTAGCAGCAACCGCGAAATGGACAATTTTGAATTTGAGAGTAGCAACAGCGAAGTTGACAACTTTGAAACAGGGAGTAGTAGTAGCGGAGTTGACAACATTGAATTTGGGAGTAATAGCTGCGAAGTGGATGGAGACTATGAAGCAGAAGCTTTTATGGTCTCTCAAGGTGAAAACATCAAAACCAGTAAAAATACACGTTGGAGTTGGCTTCAGAAGCTTGGTCTGAAGAAGAAGATGAATAAGACAAAGCAGACTTCTTGAGGAATCTCATGAGACAAGAGTCTTAGGGCATCAACATCGCGGTCCCTTAAGGCCCGTCCCTTAAGAAGTATGGGTCAAAAATAAATCAAAAAGAAAAGAAATTGAGTGGAACGGGCCTAAAATAAGGGATTTCGGGCTCGTCTCGTGAGGCAACGTGTCAGCTCGAGATTGGGAGAGCAAATCGTCGAAATTGTCGGTGTCTTCGCGTCAATCTCATTCTGAAAGAGAAATTGAAATACGAAATCACGAAGGCGAAAAGTTGATCTCCTCAGATCGGAAGATCGATCTCTCTTTCACCGGAGGTTCAGTTTGCGTGTCTCCTCAATCGAAAGCCCAAGTCACCAAAACAAGAGGTCGCTTCTTCCGTTGGCGTTTGATCCCCAGATCGAGATTCCGAGCTCCATCGACTTCCGTTTGCTTCCGGTCTTGTAAGAACGGTCTCATCTTCCCCAAATCCTCTGAATCTCGACCCGAGCTCAATCTACAGCCGCTACCAAGGTACTTTCTTCAACTCCCATCTGAAATTGAAAAGTTTAGGGTTTTGTATTTTGCATGCGAATAGTCTGTGGTATAGATTCTATGTTGTTCGAGAACAATTGTACAGATTCTAGGGTTCGCAAATGTTACATAGTTTCGTATAAATTTGTAAAGATTTAAATGGTTGGATTGTGTGACTGTTTTCGTTGTAGCTTGATTGATTGTTTCGTATAGATTGAACCATTGTAGTCGTTGTAGCTTGTTTGATTGTTTCGTATAGATTGTACCATTGTAGTCCTTGTAGCTTGTTTGATTGTTTAGTATAGATTGAACCATTGTTTTCATTGTAGCTTGTTTGATTGTTTCGTTTAGATTGAACCGTTGAGTTTGGTTGTTGCTTGTTTGATTGTTAACAAATGTATAACAAACCAGTAACTGATTTTAGCAACATGAAAGAACTGTTTTGATAGTTTAGTTTCAATGTTTTGCATCCTATAACTGGTTTTGCGTCTCCGGCTAGCCATAGTTCATAGATCATATTTGTGAAATCGTTTACTTAATAGTCCATATAATAATAAAAGTAGGTTCTATACTTCATCTTTCAAGTTGTCTCTTGTTTTTTTTTAACAAGTGGTCTGTGGTAGTTGTATACTTCATCTTTCAAGTTGTCTCTTGTTCTCGATCGATCACCCGTTTTTTATGACATTATTAACGGAATAGCGCCACAAGTTAACTTCCATGTTAATGGTAATCCATTCAATTTGGCATATTATCTCACGGACGGTATTTATCCGAAATGGGGTACTTTTATTCAATCTATCCGACTACCACAAGGTCAGAAGCATTCATTATTTGCTTAAACCCAAGAAGCTGTGCGAAAAGATGTCGAGCGTGCATTCGGAGTCCTACAAGCTAGGTTTGCTGTTGTTAGAAATCAATCTAATATTTGGGATAAAGAAAAAATAGGAAATATTATGAGAGCATGTATCATACTCCATAATATGATTGTCGAAGATGAACGATCATCAGGAACTCAGGACAACGGTCGTGAATTTGAAGAAAGAGAAGAGGTGGCTACATTTTCCGTCAATATGCCTTCACCTATCGTGAGTACAATTGATCGTCGAACGAGCGTTCGAAATAGACAAGTCCATGAGCATTTAAAAAATGATTTGATTGAAAATATTTGGACTAAATTTGGACATCTTACCCATAACATATAATTTATAAGTTTCTATTTGTATTGGAATAAATGTTTGTGTGTTTTTTTATAATTATGATGTTTTGTATTTCTATTTTACAACTTTGTAATTTTCTTAAGATTTCAATTTTAATGTTAAACTTTTTAAAAATATATTTCATTTACAACTTCTTTTTATATGTTATACGTTATGAAAATAATAAATTAATTAAATAATAACCTAAGGGACCAGAAAAGTCCCACTAATAATCTACCAAATTGTTTAATGTCCTTAGCTTAGGTCCCTTAACATATAACCTTAATAAAAAATGCTAAGGGCTTGTGGGTTAAATCCCACCTATACCGATGCTCTTAGGATCCAGTTATGGTATGAAGTACTCTCTTGTTTTAGCTCCATGACCATGTTCATAAAAAAAAGAGATGGAGATGGAGATTATGAGATTGAAGCTTCTCAGATCTCTGAAAAAGATGAAAACAGTTGTTGGATTTGGTTTGGGAAAATTAATCTTGGATAGAAAGAAGAAAAAACCTGGGTCTTGTGTTTATTTGTAATTAATCAAATCTTATCTTAGATATTATTAGTCTGTTACTGTTTTACTGGTTATATATATCTATCTATATATCTATCTATATATATATATAACTGTTTACCTCACTCCTAGACTATCCAGCTGGAAACTCGAACTCTAAGAGGCTGACACGTGTCCGACTTCTTCCAAACGCACCGTATCACTTAAGTTTAAATACTTCGTGTTGGGCTTGAGTTTCCTTATTCGTATTGGGCTTCGGTTTTGTTGAGAGAAAGAGATTGAACCCTAATTTCTGTGTCCGACGGTCAGGAAGGGAGAAGGAAAAAATGGCACGTGTCCTCTCTGTAACCATCTAAAACTCTTTTCTATTCACTTCTTTCGACCATAACGATCTCTTTTCTTTCTCTGAAACCGTAGACGACCGAGCTTCCATGCATTCACGATAAGCCATCAACTCAAGCTTTAAATCAGGTCTCATAAAATCTTTTCTCCTCATTTATCATCTGCAAAAAAATTTATATACAGTGAGCCTTTGATTTGCTTCAGATCTGATAAGGCTGTCGGCCCCAATATCAACTCCTATACCGCTTAAGAATCGTTTGATTGGAAGAGGCAGTATTCAAGGTCTGGCTAGATCGAAGATTGATATTTAGGTTTTGCTTTCATCATACTCTGATTATTTTATGAAATCTGATGCATGCTCTTCAAAAAGAAACAAACTTCAATACTTCAAGCGATTCACTTTTTGAGGTTTTGTTCTTAACCTTCTTCTCCGACAATTTTATGAAAATCTGATGTTATAACTTATAATGCTTTTAGGGTAGATGGGAAATTAATGGCAAGTCTTAGAAAGAATTTGACTTAGAATGTTGAACAAGTTCAAACATTCCAAGGCAGAACAAACCACTTTGGCCTCTAAACTACCTTCTTCCCAACTTAATTATCCACAGCAACACAATCGCAGGAAAAGTAAGCATCAAATAGAGAGAAAATTAGACACATTACAATAATCGAATTTTTATAGGTGATCGATTACTTATTAACTGGGTTTGATTGTTGTAGGACATGTTCTTTCACATGTTAATTGTTTTCTGGATTGGTAAGGTCAAATATGATTTGGTTTCCTTAAGTTTCTGATGGCAAATCCAAGGAGGTTGTTGATAGCAGCTTCCGATAGACTGATATTCATATATAATTATTGACATAAGGTACTTGCAAAAAGAGCGGTGTTGGCAAGCCGATGAAACTTTTGGATTAAATTAGTGCATTGTTGAGGTATCAAGATTTTTTCAAGTTAAGTTTTGCCCACAACGTTTACAATTTCCCAGATTTGTTATTGTTTTTCTTTATTGTTGTCAAGCGTATGTTGCTATTCAAGAAAGAAAGAGTGTTATGGAGTGTTCTTTCTCACCTATGATCTTAAAGCTGTATCTATCTCTCAAGTCTCAAACCAACTGCGTCATATGGAGGTAAAAATTGTTTTTTTTGCAGTGATATCTAAATGTGTGTGTTTGCAGGAAGAGGAGACAATTTCATGGAAGAACGTCAATGTTTTGTGCTCGGGCTGTGATATGTTTCTACTGTCTTGGTTGCTTTAGAAGATCGTCTGAGAATCATAGGAGGGCACTTGAATCTCGCAGCTGAAGAAAAAGCTCCCAAGAGAAGTAAGCCACCCAGCACGACTCATGTCTTAGACGTGTTCTCCAGCTGTAGGTGTTGACGGAAGTGTGGCATGGTGTTACCAGTCTTTCCTTTGTTCATGCAGATGTAGGAGTGGTCTGGTCCACTAATAAAAATGGATGCTGTGGGCCACTAATGGATCTGGTCGATGATTTGAATCCAGAAACATAATGTATAGTTGTAATTTTAAGAATTGGAAATGCATATATAATTGTATTTTTTTGTATTATAATTGTAAGCCTTACTTCTAAAAAGAATGACAAATCCTTCCTATTGAAAATAGAAATTACTTTCCAATCAAAGTAAACTAATCATTTTGAAATACTTAATGAAATTGATGATATATTATGTTAAATTTTTAGTACCAACCCGCCAAACCCTATATATATATATATATATGAAAGTATCTATGCATTTCTTTGGCAATCCTTGATGCATTATTGATTATGGACACTAGCCACATTGATGTTGAGGTTGTTCCTGATTTTTTTCTCACGGTTCCCCTCACTTAACTTCATATTTGCTTAGGTATCAGTTTCCTTCAAGGTATGTTATTGGCCTTGGTAGTTGATGTGATGTGTGTTTCTGCAGGAGATGGCTTTGTCGTTAATCCGAGATTTTAGGTTGCTAGTGTGTCCAGATTCTGATATCTTATGGAAAGGAGATGCTTCATCTGTGTTTTATTAAAGAAGTTGTGTAAGTTTGTTTTTTTGGTAGTGTATGCTGATGTTTATTTAGATATATAGATGTCTTGTTCATACAATGTTTAGTATCTAAAGACTTGTAGTATTAGCTCTCTTTGTCTTTATAAGCTTGGGTATTGTTGTTGACTGTAGTAGTGTAGAGAGTGGATCATATCTGAAGCTAGATCACAAATTGTTAGATGTTTAAAACATTGGATCGTTTAGATGGCGACATCAATAAATCGATTATCTAAACTAATGTGATCTTTACCAATATAATCATAAAATTATGCAACAAAGTGAATGGTAAGAGAAGAGCAAAAGCTCTAATACCATATTAGAATCAGAGAAACTGAGCTTGAACTTAAGGCAGAAGAGATAAAGTTCGTTACACTTTATTAATATTATCTTAACGAACGTAATTAACATCTGAAAACTATATCGTAACTAGCTAACCGGCTTACAATAATAACCGGTATATTAATCCAATAAAGTAAAAACTAAGAAATGGTTAATGGTGATGGTAAGGAAGCGTAGAGCTTGTTAGTTTGGATGTAAAATCAATTTGGTTATTTTAGCCCATAATGCACCGGCCCAATCAGAAAGCCCAATAGTAGATCCGACGCATAAACCCTAGAGAAGACGCATGCTATAAAAAAGGAAGAAATTAGGGCTTCGCGAGAGTAGAAGGTGAGAACGCCGTCACATACACAGACACCTTCTCCGTCGTCTCCTCCACCAATCTCATAGCAATCATGGTAACATCTCTGTTCCCAATCACCTCTCACGTTGATGAAAACCTCATTTCGAACTGCTGATCATTTTGCACTCGGTACTTGTTTCAGATTATGTCAGAGGAGAACCGCCGCGCAATCTCCAAGTACCTCTTCCAAGGTACGCTTCTTGCTCTGTGAAATGAGTTAACGCGTTGGAAGAAGAGTTATATCATTATTAATTGATTGATTTCGTTGTGCAGAGGGAGTTTTGTTTGCGAAAAAGGATTTCAATTTAGCGCAGCATCCTTTGATCGAAGGAGTTCCGAATCTGCAAGTCATCAAACTGATGCAGAGCTTCAAGTCTAAGGAGTACGTCCGCGAGACATTTGCGTGGATGCACTACTACTGGTTCCTCACCAACGAAGGCATTGACTTTTTGAGGACTTACCTCAATCTCCCATCTGAGATTGTTCCCGCCACTTTGAAGAAGCAGCAGAAGCCACTTGGTCGTCCCATGGGTGACCGTCCTCGGTATGGAGTTCACTTTAATCTTTCAAAATGTCTATCTTTGGTTTCATTGTCCTGGAATTAGGAATATAATTATGCAAAAGAATCTGCTTTAGCCCTGTAGAATCACAAATGAACTAGATGAAGTTACTTGTCCAGTGTTTTGTGATTGATTTGATTTGGTTTATTTACAGTGGTCCACCTCGTTCTGATGGAGAGAGGAGGTTTGGTGGTGACAGAGATGGATACCGTGGAGCTCCTAGAGCTGGTGGAGAGTTTGGTGATAAGAGTGGAGCTCCTGCTGATTACCAGCCTTCCTTCAGGGTACCTTTTCTATTTTCATTCTTGATTACTTGTTTCTTGCTGCGGCTCATTTTGAGAACTCTCTTACGCATTAGTTGTTTGCTAGTTTAGTATCTTTCCAAGCCACTGATTCTCAACTCTTTACTGTTATTGGGTTCCCTAAATACGCTGCAACTAAGTCTTGCTCAAGTTCATTTTGTGAACTTCGTGGCAAGCTACTCATCATCATTGCCTTGTGTAATTTTTTATCTGGCCAAGTATATAGATTTATTTTCTGTCACCTCGTCTTTACTCTTTTCATTTATCTCGTTGCGTTTTGGTTTTCATGATTGCAAAAAAATGCCTGCATTCATTCGACATATTTTGATGGAAAATACAAGATTGTCTTCATTCATCTTTTCTTAAGTTGCTGTGTAACTAAATATTTGTTTGGTTTTAACAGGCACCTGGAGCTGGATCTAGGCCTGGGTTTGGCCGTGGAGCCGGTGGGTACGGTGCTGGTCCTGCTGCTGGATCTGATCTTCCTTGAAAGGGAAATGTAATCCTTGTTTCTTTTTGGTTAAATTGTACTTTTGATTTGAGAATCAGTGTCTTTTACTCCATATGATTGTTTTTTCCTTAGAATTTTATAAAGGATGCTCAAAATGTTGTGGATCCTTACAAAAAAATTCACCCATTATCCGCCTTCTACTTTTTCAATTTTAATCTCCGCTGGTTTAAAATCATAATTTGGTTATTTATTTGGATACTTCACAATTATGTATGCGCAATATTTTGAAAGAAAAATCTCATTTATACTAAAATTGTAATATGTTTTTTTCGTTATTCTATGTCTAGTAGTCGTGAACAAGTTGAATGGTACTAAAAATGCCATGAATATATGTTTTTGCTCCTATATATGTTGATAATTTTACAAATTTCTTTCAGTAAATGCCTTAACCGAACGGGATGTGCAGCATATTTGGTGTGTATCACATTTTCTTATATCGAGACAAAAAGCACAGAATTAAAACAGTATTATTTTTCCAAATTCCTTGTTTTATTACTATATATCATATTATGGAGTATTTACCAATAATATCTAGTTACAAATTGTAGGGATCGTGGACTTCCAAGATTCCAATGTGAATCTGACTGTGCGTTAGATTCTGATCACTCTTTCGCTGAGCTCTATGGAATTGATTTCTCGAAAAAACAAAGAAGCAGATGTAATGGGATGAGCTTGTAGTTATGGCTTCACCTAACAATGGCTAGAGTAATGAATGAAGTTGTTTGTGTTTCAAAAAAAAATCTAGTTACAAACATAACAGGTTTTTACCGACACAGTAAAAAACTTAAAATTCAATTTTTGTTAGTTCCAGTTAAAATATTTTTCTTTGAAATGATTTTTTGATATTGATATAAAAAAAGTTTTATAACACAATTTAAAGAAAGGTTTTATAAGAAATACTGTATAACTTAGAGAGGGATCAGATTAGATGAAAATTGGAGCGCCCAATTGTCGTAAGAGGTTTGAGCGGAACACTCTTCACGCATTAAAATATGCGAGAGATAAACCCAATCATCACTTCCCCTTTAAACCTGAAGGATCATACCTTTAAAGTCCCGTACCTTCTCTTTTTATAAGCTCACTCGTTATCACACTTCTCTCCACACAATCGATGTGGGACAAACATTGAAACATTAGTTTAATTCTCTCTCGCTTACGTCTTTGTTTATAAGCTGAAAAGTCTCTGACTCGATCTGAAGGTTTACAATATTACCTTCCGTCAAAGGCCACGAACACCAATTCAATTGTTTTCAAAACAGAGCTGAAGTCAACATCTCGGTGTTCAGCCCAAATTTAAGAAATAGATCCATCGATCAGGAAACATTTGAGGGTCCATAGGTTATTACCACCTTAAAAGAAAGAGACTTGCCACTTGCTCTAAGGAACATGCAAATTCATATTATATTTTGACTCAAGGTATTCACATAACACCTACCTTCATAAGATAGAATGAAGGTTACTAAGGTCTGATCGAGAGCAAACTCCTAAAAAAGAAGGCAAATTAACTTGATAACATCTAGATCGAACCTGCGAAACTTGAAGTCATGCCCACACAGACAAAAACAAAAAACAAAAAGATCAGTCTTACACTGGATTACTAACTATAAGTTGGATTACATTCTTCATCTTGTCAACCGTATATATATAAGTTGTGGCTCAAGGCAATGACAATGTTGCACCTCTAGGCTTTCTTGGAATCTTTTTGATTTTCTTAATGATGTCATCACCGAAACTCTAGCTTAAAGTCAGTTTCTTCAGGGAAGCGCAATTCCTCAGAAAGTATATTTGCTAATTTCATCTGCCTTGATATTTTTGTTGTGACTGGTGTCGCAAGCTCAGCATACTTGAGAGATGATACGAAACATGGCCATTCCTCTATATCAAAATCAAATTCGTGATAATTAGTATATGTTGACATGAAGAATTAAACAAAGGGAAGTAGTGGAAGAAGTGGGAGAAATGGCCATATCACTTACCAAATGGGGAGGAATGGCTAGTCCACTACTAGTTAGTGGAGGAAGTGGGAGAAGTGGCCATATCCCTTACCAAATGGGGAGGAATGGCTAGTCCACTACTAGTTAGTGGAGGAAGTGGGAGAAGTGGCCATATCCCTTACCAAATGGGGAGGAATGGCTAGTCCACTACTAGTTAGTGGAGGAAGTGGGAGAAGTGGCCATATCCCTTACCAAATGGGGAGGAATGGCTAGTCCACTACTAGTTAGTGGAGGAAGTGGGAGAAGTGGCCATATCCCTTACCAAATGGGGAGGAATGGCTAGTCCACTACTAGTTAGTGGAGGAAGTGGGAGAAGTGGCCATATCCCTTACCAAATGGGGAGGAATGGCTAGTCCACTACTAGTTAGTGGAGGAAGTGGGAGAAGTGGCCATATCCCTTACCAAATGGGGAGGAATGGCTAGTCCACTACTAGTTAGTGGAGGAAGTGGGAGAAGTGGCCATATCCCTTACCAAATGGGGAGGAATGGCTAGTCCACTACTAGTTAGTGGAGGAAGTGGGAGAAGTGGCCATATCCCTTACCAAATGGGGAGGAATGGCTAGTCCACTACTAGTTAGTGGAGGAAGTGGGAGAAGTGGCCATATCCCTTACCAAATGGGGAGGAATGGCTAGTCCACTACTAGTTAGTGGAGGAAGTGGGAGAAGTGGCCATATCCCTTACCAAATGGGGAGGAATGGCTAGTCCACTACTAGTTAGTGGAGGAAGTGGGAGAAGTGGCCATATCCCTTACCAAATGGGGAGGAATGGCTAGTCCACTACTAGTTAGTGGAGGAAGTGGGAGAAGTGGCCATATCCCTTACCAAATGGGGAGGAATGGCTAGTCCACTACTAGTTAGTGGAGGAAGTGGGAGAAGTGGCCATATCCCTTACCAAATGGGGAGGAATGGCTAGTCCACTACTAGTTAGTGGAGGAAGTGGGAGAAGTGGCCATATCCCTTACCAAATGGGGAGGAATGGCTAGTCCACTACTAGTTAGTGGAGGAAGTGGGAGAAGTGGCCATATCCCTTACCAAATGGGGAGGAATGGCTAGTCCACTACTAGTTAGTGGAGGAAGTGGGAGAAGTGGCCATATCCCTTACCAAATGGGGAGGAATGGCTAGTCCACTACTAGTTAGTGGAGGAAGTGGGAGAAGTGGCCATATCCCTTACCAAATGGGGAGGAATGGCTAGTCCACTACTAGTTAGTGGAGGAAGTGGGAGAAGTGGCCATATCCCTTACCAAATGGGGAGGAATGGCTAGTCCACTACTAGTTAGTGGAGGAAGTGGGAGAAGTGGCCATATCCCTTACCAAATGGGGAGGAATGGCTAGTCCACTACTAGTTAGTGGAGGAAGTGGGAGAAGTGGCCATATCCCTTACCAAATGGGGAGGAATGGCTAGTCCACTACTAGTTAGTGGAGGAAGTGGGAGAAGTGGCCATATCCCTTACCAAATGGGGAGGAATGGCTAGTCCACTACTAGTTAGTGGAGGAAGTGGGAGAAGTGGCCATATCCCTTACCAAATGGGGAGGAATGGCTAGTCCACTACTAGTTAGTGGAGGAAGTGGGAGAAGTGGCCATATCCCTTACCAAATGGGGAGGAATGGCTAGTCCACTACTAGTTAGTGGAGGAAGTGGGAGAAGTGGCCATATCCCTTACCAAATGGGGAGGAATGGCTAGTCCACTACTAGTTAGTGGAGGAAGTGGGAGAAGTGGCCATATCCCTTACCAAATGGGGAGGAATGGCTAGTCCACTACTAGTTAGTGGAGGAAGTGGGAGAAGTGGCCATATCCCTTACCAAATGGGGAGGAATGGCTAGTCCACTACTAGTTAGTGGAGGAAGTGGGAGAAGTGGCCATATCCCTTACCAAATGGGGAGGAATGGCTAGTCCACTACTAGTTAGTGGAGGAAGTGGGAGAAGTGGCCATATCCCTTACCAAATGGGGAGGAATGGCTAGTCCACTACTAGTTAGTGGAGGAAGTGGGAGAAGTGGCCATATCCCTTACCAAATGGGGAGGAATGGCTAGTCCACTACTAGTTAGTGGAGGAAGTGGGAGAAGTGGCCATATCCCTTACCAAATGGGGAGGAATGGCTAGTCCACTACTAGTTAGTGGAGGAAGTGGGAGAAGTGGCCATATCCCTTACCAAATGGGGAGGAATGGCTAGTCCACTACTAGTTAGTGGAGGAAGTGGGAGAAGTGGCCATATCCCTTACCAAATGGGGAGGAATGGCTAGTCCACTACTAGTTAGTGGAGGAAGTGGGAGAAGTGGCCATATCCCTTACCAAATGGGGAGGAATGGCTAGTCCACTACTAGTTAGTGGAGGAAGTGGGAGAAGTGGCCATATCCCTTACCAAATGGGGAGGAATGGCTAGTCCACTACTAGTTAGTGGAGGAAGTGGGAGAAGTGGCCATATCCCTTACCAAATGGGGAGGAATGGCTAGTCCACTACTAGTTAGTGGAGGAAGTGGGAGAAGTGGCCATATCCCTTACCAAATGGGGAGGAATGGCTAGTCCACTACTAGTTAGTGGAGGAAGTGGGAGAAGTGGCCATATCCCTTACCAAATGGGGAGGAATGGCTAGTCCACTACTAGTTAGTGGAGGAAGTGGGAGAAGTGGCCATATCCCTTACCAAATGGGGAGGAATGGCTAGTCCACTACTAGTTAGTGGAGGAAGTGGGAGAAGTGGCCATATCCCTTACCAAATGGGGAGGAATGGCTAGTCCACTACTAGTTAGTGGAGGAAGTGGGAGAAGTGGCCATATCCCTTACCAAATGGGGAGGAATGGCTAGTCCACTACTAGTTAGTGGAGGAAGTGGGAGAAGTGGCCATATCCCTTACCAAATGGGGAGGAATGGCTAGTCCACTACTAGTTAGTGGAGGAAGTGGGAGAAGTGGCCATATCCCTTACCAAATGGGGAGGAATGGCTAGTCCACTACTAGTTAGTGGAGGAAGTGGGAGAAGTGGCCATATCCCTTACCAAATGGGGAGGAATGGCTAGTCCACTACTAGTTAGTGGAGGAAGTGGGAGAAGTGGCCATATCCCTTACCAAATGGGGAGGAATGGCTAGTCCACTACTAGTTAGTGGAGGAAGTGGGAGAAGTGGCCATATCCCTTACCAAATGGGGAGGAATGGCTAGTCCACTACTAGTTAGTGGAGGAAGTGGGAGAAGTGGCCATATCCCTTACCAAATGGGGAGGAATGGCTAGTCCACTACTAGTTAGTGGAGGAAGTGGGAGAAGTGGCCATATCCCTTACCAAATGGGGAGGAATGGCTAGTCCACTACTAGTTAGTGGAGGAAGTGGGAGAAGTGGCCATATCCCTTACCAAATGGGGAGGAATGGCTAGTCCACTACTAGTTAGTGGAGGAAGTGGGAGAAGTGGCCATATCCCTTACCAAATGGGGAGGAATGGCTAGTCCACTACTAGTTAGTGGAGGAAGTGGGAGAAGTGGCCATATCCCTTACCAAATGGGGAGGAATGGCTAGTCCACTACTAGTTAGTGGAGGAAGTGGGAGAAGTGGCCATATCCCTTACCAAATGGGGAGGAATGGCTAGTCCACTACTAGTTAGTGGAGGAAGTGGGAGAAGTGGCCATATCCCTTACCAAATGGGGAGGAATGGCTAGTCCACTACTAGTTAGTGGAGGAAGTGGGAGAAGTGGCCATATCCCTTACCAAATGGGGAGGAATGGCTAGTCCACTACTAGTTAGTGGAGGAAGTGGGAGAAGTGGCCATATCCCTTACCAAATGGGGAGGAATGGCTAGTCCACTACTAGTTAGTGGAGGAAGTGGGAGAAGTGGCCATATCCCTTACCAAATGGGGAGGAATGGCTAGTCCACTACTAGTTAGTGGAGGAAGTGGGAGAAGTGGCCATATCACTTACCAAATGGGGAGGAGTGGCTAGTCCACTACTAGTTATTTATTCTTCCACCATTGAGTGCTTATTGCTTTTGTTTCCTTTAAATACACCATGTATGTTACACAATTAAACATACAATTCAATACAAACATGTCTTGCATTCTCTCAATCTCACAAATCCTCTCATTCTCTTAAATTCTCAAATTTCTCTTCTCTCTCAAATACTTACGGTTACTTCACTCCTTTTTACTTTGTTCGTGTGCTTCATCACGGTTAAAACACTTAGAAGCTCTCATAATCCCACAAATTATCAGTATATACCCCAACCCAAACAGAGAGATAGTCAAGTGTTATGGGGATATGAAAAATTTACATACAAGCAAATTAAGTAAGTAAGACTCACCAGGACGAATGTGTGTAGATTTGGGCAGCAACAAAAAAGGTTGGCAGCAATTCCCAAAAAAGATTCAAGGAATGAAGCATGCAACCAAGACAAGTTGGAGACTTAAGTCTGTATTCCTAACTAAAAGCATCTTTCGTGTAATTCATATTAATGCAATCACTTGGTCCTTGAATCTCAGCACTCCAGAACTCATAGAATCCATCCCTAAAGATGTTCACCAAGTACAAGGCTCTGTCTATACTAAACCTAAACAGTCTACTTTGAGAGGATTTTCTCATACAGAACCCTTGTGTAAATGACAAGACTGAGACAATCGCTAATGATTTGAAAACTGATGAAATTCGATCAACTAAGGGATCTGGCTTTAGCAACGATCCACTCTATATGCGATTGTAGGCAACAATCCATAAGCTTAGAGAAGAAAGTATGTATATTACAAGTCTCTGGATACACAATATAGTACAAAGACAACATGGATCAAAATGAATATCAGCTTATTAACCTAAAAGTTTCACCCCGTCTGATTTTTCTTGTTCTTTCTCAGACCAAGCTTTTTAAGCCCACTCCACCAAGATGTATGGTTGTTGGTTTTGATGACATTTTCATCTTTAGAGACCTTAACGGCTCCATCACTCTGTTTATTCCATTCTCTGCTGCTACTACTTTCACCTTCCTCCGCCATGATCTGTACGCTGCACTCAATAATCTTAGAGTGTTTTCCGTAGCAGCTGAATTCAAATTGAATATCCGAGTCCACTTCAACGCATCTGCGTTCTTTAAACAGAGCCCCCACGTAATACTAATAGGTGTTTTGTTAGGAGTGGAGAACCCGTATAGCATTCAAGTTCGTTGATGAGAATACCTTTGCTTCTTAGACGACAACCAATATTATAGCCGAACCACGGAGGGTGTTGTAGGGTTGGTGAAAGCAGGATGCAAGCCCTGAAACTTGTGGAAGCAGATAGAGTCCCCTGTGAGATGGTTACAGAGTTTCCTTTGGCTTTGTGAGTGAACTCAGAAGGGACTTCTTTACCTGGCAAACATACATATTTATAAGCCCATCGTTGTATGATTGCTCTTCTTGCTTCTTCATCTAGTTTCATACAGTTGAGGAACCTCACTTCTCTGTTAGGATCGTGGAAAGAGGAAGCTAGTTTTATCTCACCTTCCTCCGCCAACATCTGGACACCACACTCGATAAAATAGTCGCAGTTGAATTCAAACCGAATTTCACTCGTAGTAGCGTCAAGTTCACAACATATGTGCTCTCTAAACAGGGCCCCAGAAAAGACTAACAGGTGTTCAGATAGAAGTGCAGGATTAATCGGATAGCATTCAAGTTCATTGATGAGAATACCTTTGCTTCTTACACGACAAACAATTTCCTTCAGGAAAGAGAACTCTTCGACTGGAGGAAGCAGGAGGCAAGCCTTAAATCTTGAGGAAGCAGAGAAAGTCCCTGAAGAGATGGTTATGGAGTTTCCTTTGGCTCTGTGAGTGAACTCTGGAGGGATTTCTTTGCCTGGTAAACATACACTCTTGTAATCACATTGTTGAATGATTACTCTTCTTGTTTTTTCATCTAGTGAAAAACAGTTGAACAACCTGATTCCTATCATTGGGTTGTAGAAAAGGGAAGTTACTCTTATGGCATCTTTTTCTGATTTAACACACTTGCAGTCGTCCAGAGTAATATACGCAGATTTTGGTTTATAGAAGGAGAGACAGACGCTTTTGAGCGATACACAATCATCTGCATCGAGCATCCAAAGCGAAGGCGGAAGACCCTGCAGTGACACCAGCTTTCTGCAGTTTTTTATCTTGAGCTTTTCTAGTCCACGGAGGCCTATGATGCAATCTGGAATCTTCTTTATATTACTGTTGCTTAGATCCAAATAACTTACACATTCAGGGACGTGTGTTAATCTCTTGAGGCTTTTGCTGCCTATATATAACGTGCCAAGACAAAGCCATCTTTCAGCTACGGATGCAGGAACGAACATCTTCTATCTTTGTGTTCCTTATATCAAGATGTTTGATGTTACTCGAGATATCTGGAAACGTTCTCAATCGCAAGCAACCATCCATGTAAACATTCTCAAGAGATGCTAAATTGATGTTGGTGGGAATAACCCGTAGCTTTTTGCAGCCTTCCATCCACAACACTTTCAGTTTGTGTAGGTTCCTAATAGACGAGGGAAGCTCCACCAGACTTGAGCAATGGCCAAGTGATAGTGTTTCAAGATTAGTAGCCTCTGAAAGATTTGGTATTTCTTTCAACCTAGAGGAGTAGCCCAAATCTATCTTCTTGAGATTTGCAAGAGACTACATGTATCAAACACGACAAATGAGAAAAACACACATGGAGCTTTTTCAATATTTCAAAAAAAATTTAACATACACCAACCTGGATTCCTCCCCAGAGCTTCTCAAGATTGCTGAATATCATACAGAGCTCAACAAGACATTGGGGCTGAAATGTTGGAGGAAGACGTTTTCTGGGGTATGAATCCCAATGTAGTAACCTTAGTTGAGGTAGATATTCCATGTCTCCTGCTATCCTCAATCCCCCAGAGTTATACATCTTTAAAAATCTAAGATTACGCATTCCTTCGAAAGCTTGCCCACTTATTGAGAACTTACCGCTGATCTTGGACACATCAAATGATATACCTATGACTGATCCAGTGCCCTAACAAACATCCCAAAAGAGGACTGATTAAATTGTTATCATGAAAGCAATAGAGAGTATGGATCTCTTCAGCCTCCACTAAAAACTGACGTTTCCCAGGCTCATCTGACTGTTCATGTACTACTTGTCTACCCAACTGTTGGAGTAAAGAGTGCATCTCATAATCCATTATATGAAGTTGCACAAGAGATCTGATGGCTAGGGTCTTCAGCCCATTTTTGACATCCATGTTACAATCGGCGAGCATGCTTGTCATATGGTCAACGCTACCAAAGTTGAAGATGCATGCGATGTGGAGAAACAGGGCTTGATCTTTTTTTGACAATCTGTCATATCCCACTCTTAATATGTCTTCGATTTTTCTATCAAGATTATTTTCTATCCTAGATAACTGAAGCTCCCACTCTTCCTTGCTCTCCCCACGTAATGATGAACCCACAACACAAAGACCTAATGGAAGATACCCACAAAGGTATGCTACTCTATTTGCAACCTTTTCAAAATCATCTTGTACATATCTCTGTTTGAAAGCAGATAGACATAAGATCTCAAGAGCTTCTTTTTCAGATGGAAAACCCACATGGTAGATATCTTGTATCCCATGTGCTTTCAAAATCTTTTTGTCTTCAGTTGTAACAATGATCCTACTTCCTAAACCAAACCAAGAAAGTTCTCTAACCAAAACATCTAGTTCCTCTAGATCGTCTACATCATCAAGAATGATAAGCACTCTTTGATCTTGTAGCCATTCTTTTACGGCACCTAAATGATTTACCCTTATATCCCTTTGGTTCAAAATCTTAGACAGAAGTTGGCTTTGCAAACCCAACTTGGAATCATAATCATCAACACCTATAATGCTCTTATAACTACCCTTGAGGTTCCCCATAAAGCATCTCAGTCCAAAATCGACAGAAAGGTGATTGAATAAAGCTCTAGCAATGGTGGACTTACCGATTCCCGCAGGACCCCAAATCCCAATCATCTTTGCTTCATCACACTCGAAGCATAACAAAGTGATCAGTTTTCTCAAGTGAGCTTGCAGTCCCACAATCTCGTCAAAGTCCCTTGACAGTGTAACATTCAGTTTGTTCGAAACATCTGTGGCAAACTTTTCCACCATGGCCGCTTCATCAGTCCTAACAAAAGAAAAGATTCCAAGTTTATATAAACTCTATTATTGAAGTATATAAATTCTGCTATATAAAGAAACAACAGACCAGTTAAGAGAGTGCTCTCCAGCAATGTTTGCTACACATGCCAAAGCTTCCATCCATTTCTTCTTATCGTCCTCAGTTTTCCCTTCACATGTTTTCTTGAAGGCTATTCCGAAATCTCCAGTCTGTTTCCGTACATCGGACACGGATCAACTTGGTAAAAGATGGTCATCACAATCTGCTCTGAAACTCTTTTGCAGTTCAAGATTTCAACCAGTTCATCTAAACACCAGCTTGAAGAAGCATAATTCTTGGAGAGCAGAGCGACTGAGACTCTGGATTCTCTAATGGCTTGTACCAGTTCAGGTCCGATCGTGTGGCCTCTCTCGATCTCCTGATCTTTAAATGTCGTGATCCCTTTGCTTGCAAACTGATGGCGTAAATGGCTGAGAAATCCTCTACGAACATCTGGACCGTGGAAACTCGGAAAGACATGGTATCTCTTTATTGGAGACGAAGAAGAAGAAGAAGAAGCCATGAGAGAGAAAAGAGTAAATGAGAAGTTGAAGATAAGTAGCTATGAGATATGTATGGAGGAAGAAACAAGTTGCTTCTTTATATACTTAAATGAGAAATCTCAGAGAAATTTAGATGGAAATACAATGCATGTTTCCCACAAAAGTCTTCGTGGAGGACCCCATTAGCGTTGGTTTCATTATGACTGTCAAGAACGAGACCATTGAATAGACAATGAGGGCTTCATGCATTCTTTCTCAATTATGTTCCAAGTTCAGTGTTCTTTTGACCTTGTCACTGGATGTCATGAGTAACGTTGACTTTAAATTATCTCACCCAATCAGTTATGCTTGTTTTGTTGATAGTAATTAGAACACTCTCTATTAAACAAAATTCAATGCTCATAAATTCATGGGTTTAGTACTTAACATTATAATGATTATTGATAATCAATCTTTGCAATAACGAAAACATCATCTGTTCATGGGTTTGCTTTTTGATGAACACAATGTGAGCTTACTCTGGATAATCATTAAGATTGTCACCCCATGCAACCTAGGCCTTTGTCTATTAAACCAAAATGGCCTAGTGGATTCGATGGATAGATCTTCTTTAGGTCTGGTTTTGGCCTTATCATATTCACGCAATTTCTTCATATCGTTTCTTGCTTTACGAATTATACTGAGCATCTCGCAAAGAGTTTCTGCAGACAGATTCGCCATAATTTTGTTTTCTTTGGTCCGAAGCTTGAAAGCTCTGATACCAGTGAGATAGTAGGTATGAGTGTAACCGATAGATCCGATCCAGAAGCTTACCGGGAACCGAAAAATCAAAGTCTAGAGGATGACCACGACGGAAGAAGGATCCGCCCGAAGAACAGAGATTCAATGGTGGATGATGAACAGAGATTTAGGGTTTAGAAAGTTGTTTTAATGTTTTATTGATTATTTTAGAAATAGTCGAAGGCCTTACATAGTGTTTACTAAACCAGAACTAAACCGGAAAACTAAACCAGAGATAATATAAATAAACCAAGTGAGAACCAGTTTATCCTATAACAATTGTCCACTTGGTTGCTGCGGACCATCTATGAAAAGACTGAACAATTCCGAAAGAAAAGAATTAGTAAAATAATTTTAACTTTTTCCCACGAAAAGAATTAGAGAACGAGAACAAAGAAACCGTTGGAGATGCAACTACTCAGTCGATCTTGATTCTTCTCGTTAATAGACGTATACAATTTCATAACTGCGTCGTATCGCGAGAGCTGATTTGGGATAGTATTAGGGGTTGACCTAAACATGAAACAACAATATTTCACCTTGAGCCATACTTATTTGTCATTTTTACTGGACCGTTCCTGATTGCATTGAACCCGGGGTGTTGTAGAGAAGATAAATCGGGTTTGAGACGCAGGTTTTCGAAATTGGCAATGAGATTTTTTTTTGTAATCATTGGACGTAGAATATTGACACTAGAGGCCATTAGTTGGTTTAATACAAAACATTGTGAATTTTGTGGTGGAGAAATTGGTAATGCTTAGAAAACAAACTTGTAAAATGTATTAAGGGGAAAATGAAGATTCTGTTTAATATGAATTTATAATCATGTTTCCTTTAGCTTCTCCTTTGTAATTTCAAACACTTTTTGCTCTTTTCTTATTTTTTTTTGGACAACAGCACTATTTGTTCTTTTTATGTCACATTTTACTAGCCCAACTCTTTGCCTTAGACTATTTTCAACTCATTTCTATAATAAAAATAGAAAAAATAGAAAAAAAATTAGAGACAGAGGTTTTGTTCCAATGTGTTTCTCTTATAATAGAGGCAAGCATATCATTCTTCTTCTGTTATAGAAAAACACATTAGAGCAAAAAATCCATCTCTATTTTCTATTTATTTTACAGATTTCGATTAAAGAGGAGTGGAGATGTTAAACATGACTAGATCCTTTTTCAGCGTTACGCGCGGATAATATATTAAAATTTGTTACATTTATCATTTTTATTTGTATGTGAATTTTTTATATTAAATTATATATAACTAATTTTTAAATTTAATTTTTTTATATATTTTCAGTTTGATGTAAGTATTTATATTATATGTAACACAATTAACTAATAAAATATGAAGAATCAAGTCCGAGATTTTAGAGTTATGTAAAAAAAAAAAATTTTGTATAGAACATAAATTATTTTAGTTTAAAGATCGGAATCTCATCCCGAATAAATTCACAAAAAGAATAAGTACTCCAATAACCTACTTAAAATATAAAACCCCCTTTTAAAAAAGAATGTACTTAATAATATTTTTTTTACGTGTAATAGTTGAAAACTGACAATTAAATATCGATCTAGAATATTATTTTAATATATCTAATGGTAAAATATTAATTGTAATAAACAAATTTTGAATTTTGTAATATTATATGAATTAGAAGTCTATAAAATCTAAAACCTATTTTATTAACATAATATATTTTTTATTCATTTATTATTTTGACGTTACAAAATATTGCTTTAGTTTTATTTGTATATTAATTTTTTAATAATTTAGTTTCTTTTTAAGTAATTTTAAAATTATCAAGAACATAATATACTTAAAATTATTTATTTTAATATACCCAAATATGATGTCTCATTTTTGTGTGTGTTTGCATTGAGCATATTTAATTTATAGTTTGTATATTTAATAACACTTTGTTGCGTGTCGTTCAATGGTTTTAATAAATGTGTTGTCATTTCATTTTTATTACTACTAACATGATTTTTTAGTGATCAGTGATAATGTATTTTTAAAGTTATGTGTTATATTTTATCGTATATTTTCCAACTTTTCATGCTGTCACTTTTTTAAAAATCATTTTAATTAGATAATAAGTTTAAAGATGTAAATAAAACTGTGTATGTTGTAAATTTAGAATTTTTAGTGTAATTGAGCACTATCAATTATTGAAATTATATTATGATTTTATTTTACTAAATCTTTTTTTCTGTGTATATTTTTTGTTTTATTTTGTATTTTTACAATTTTATTGCTTTATTTTTTAATTGCAGAGAATTGCTATTTCCAATTTTTTTTCATATACCTTAAAAGTCTTCGGTTGGTTTTTGTTTGTTTTCTTTCTCCAATTACAATGTACAGTTCAACCGTTTCTTTTTTTGGATCAAACTACTAATATCATCAGATAGAAAAACTTAAACTCCAAGAATAGAGTGAGTATTTGTGCTAGAGAAAAATGATTTAGCCACTAATATAGTGAGATATCTTATATATTAAAACAGAAGTCACAACTTTGATTCATGTGTGATTTTTTAAAAAATATACCCAATAGACCTATTCCTAGAAAATCATGTCACATTTAATCTCTAATCTTATCATTATTATGCCTAACTAATCGAAACTATATGACAACAATACACCTAAAATTCTGGTTTGGATAACAAGCATAAATTATCTTCAAATAAATAGAATTATAACGTGCAACTTATTGAATGTACATTATAAAATTATAAAATTATAAAATTATAAAATTATAAAATTCTAGCTTCGGTTTGTTCTAAACATTTTATTATAAAATTATAGCACCGGTTTAGTCTAAACATTTTATATGAAAATCTCGAACACAAGTTTGATTCAAATTACCTTTTATCTTTTGGTTTTGGTGTGACTATATTGCCGGTTAACCAGTTATACCAACGTTATACGTATCTTATGTGATCTAATAAAAAAAAATATATCTTATCTATTAAAATAGAAATGATGACTTTTTTCATGTGTGATAATTTATTTAGATCATCATTTAAAAACTTTATTAAATATGTTTCCTTAATACTAATATAATATAAAATTTATAATTACTTAAATCATAGTATCTTTTGATATCTTTTTAATTAAAATAAAAATATCTATATTTAAAAATTCTAACAAATCTTTTGAAAAAGATTATAACTAGATCTTAACTGTCAAAATTCTACATAAATATTTTCATAAATATATATACTGTTATCTTTTCTAAAATGAAAAAAAATAAAATCATGTCCTATTTTATCTATTTATAATAACATCTACCATTTTAAAAGAAAACCATTATATTGAACTAAAAATATGATAAAATTATTTTAAATTGATAAGTTAATATATTTTATTTTCATAAATATAAAATATTTTATGCTAAAATATAATATGTTGGTAGAACAGTTTAATATCAGTGAATTATATAATACATGTATAAAAATTAACTTATCTTAAAATTGAATATATATATATATATAGTAATTAATTATCTAAAATAAATAAACATATAAAAATTGCTTCCTTTGAATTACGGATCAGGACTATAATAAATGAATTACAAAATAATTTTGAATATATTTTTTTTCTGCATAAAAAATTTGGTTTTATAATTAAACACAAAATCAATATGAAAAATATATAATAAAAAGCAATATATATATATCTATATATATATGTGATGATTCAAAATAATTAATTTACAGCAAAAAAATTAAAATTATTGTATTTTAAAAAAATGTTTACATATTAGAATATATAAATAACCTTAAAAATATATACTAATTATATAAACTAATATATATATATATATATATATATATAAACTTGAAAATAAATTTATAAGGTATTGGAAACTCTTCTCTGTTGTCCTACGCTGGACATAATTAAGTTATTGTAAAAATTTATTATATATTTATGATAATTGAAAATACATCTTTATGTTTTCCTCACATCTTTACGGTTCGACCATCTCTAATATACTGAGAGTAGCCTAATATTAGATGTTGATTATCTCATTTCAGTTAGGAATGAACAGAATGAGAGAAATTCAAGGTGAAACCACTTTACAATTTTGTCTTCATATCTATATAGAGTTAGTTTATAGATTATTCTATCTGTTTCAAAATGTAATCAGTTTTAATTAAAATCTGTAATATTTAAAAGTTATTGCTTTAGAAAACTGTCATTTAATATATAAATTTAATCAATAACACAGTAATTTACATAATTTAATTGGCCACACAATATCCAATAAATATAAAGTTACATTGAAATATAAATACAATTTATATAGTGAAACAAAAAATAATTTTAAATCATTATATTATAAAACAAATGGAATATTCAAATTATATTGAAACATTAGAATAGTAAGAATCAGAATAGTTGAAATCTCAACGTTGATCATTTACGTCGGTCATGCCTTAAACCATCTCCAATGTATTCCTCTACATTTTTCTCTAAAATAGAGAAATTTCATAATAGAGATGAATTTGTCTCCGATGTATTTTTCTATTTTCTCTCCTGAAAAAGAATATTCTTAATATATTCTTTTCTAAGTTTACAAATAATATTTTTTATCTGTAAAAATTGAAAACCAACCTAATTTATTTTAGTATTTTATAAAATTATGATATTATTTCTAAATATTTCTTTACAAACTATTATGTAAATAAAAATATATAATTATATTTATATAAATAATATATTTCACTATCTCCGACAGTGCTTGTCCTTATCTGCAGGGTCTTCATCTCCAACCTGCTTGTTTTCACCACCACCACATCCTGCTCTCGATCTCGCCTCTAAAAGGGTTTTTTTTTACTCGGATCATCATCACGGTTCGACGTTTACCTCAATCATTATCTGTTGAAGCATTTCTATGATTTCCTCAAACTCTGGTCTGTCTTTTGGGTCTTGGTTCCAGCATCTCTGTAGAAGTCCCTTCACTTTTGGATGTGTCTTCTTTGGTATCTTCGGTCTAAAGCCCCTGTAGAAAAAAGAAGAATTCAATTTAGCCAAAAAAATCTTGAATGCGACGTTCTTAAAATAAATACAGTACCTTCTGAACAACGCCAACAGCCGCTTGTAGTGGAGTCAAGTAAGCATATGGGATCTGTTTCCATTTACAATTTAGTCAGAGTATCTTTAGTTAGCATGTAGAACAATTCGGAGAAAGAATTGTAAGCAGAGCTCTTACATGACCAGTCAAAAGTTCCCATATCACTATCCCATAACTGAAGACATCTGCTTTGTGACTGTAAGGTTTGTGTTCAATCACCTGGATCTCAGAAGTATATTGTCAAAGTGAGTGAGGTGAGAGATTAAACAGAGAGCTATGGACTTCATACCTCCGGAGCCATCCATCGATATGTCCCTGTTTCAGCTGTCATCACCCCTGATTCAATTTGTACTCTGGCAACTCCAAAATCAGCAACCTTGACAATCTGCTCAGAAAATAAACCCAAATTTTAGAACCCTAGAGAGAGAGAGAGAGTCTCTGTTGCTTCTACATGAAGCATAACCAGAGAGAGAACAAATCTTACTCCGTATTCATCCATAAGCAGATTTGCAGTCTTAAGGTCCCTGTGGATGATATTGTTTTGATGCAGATAGCACACTCCTTTTGCAACATCAAGTGCAACTTTAAGCAATGTTTGAATCTTGAAAGCGAATTTCTGCTTGTGAAGAAAATTATAAATGCTCCCCGTGCCATAAACTCTGTCACAAAAAATAATAGACTCAAATGAGACATGTCTTTGTGAATTACTACTCAAATTCGCATCTACTGATCATATCGTACCAGTCACAATACAGAGGGTCGGAGATAGTGTGCATGCAGCCAAAAACTGAACAATGTTTTTGTGTCGGATTTTCCTAAAAGACAATAAATATATATCAGCCACAAATTGACACTGAGAACAAGAAAGCATGCATGTTGGCTACTTTCTACGGCATAAGAGCTTAAAACTGACTACAACTTGAATATCAGCGCAAACTACTATGCATTCCACATCATGATTCAAATTAATTGCATTAACCTCATAATATAAACTTCTTGAGAAAATTCTCTAAGCATCTCCGCGTTTACACGCTCAGGTTTGAGAAATTTGATAGCAACCTCCTGACTGCAATAAGTGCCTCTATGCCTGCATAGGAATCAAAAACATATTAATGTCACTTCTGGATAAAAAGTTAAACACTTTTTAAAACAAATCTTACAAAACAATAAAACTCACAGATCCCCATATGAACCAAGATGCCACTTTCTTTTCAATTTAGAGCTGTTTCACGTCAATTTCCCACTCGTCAGTTCCATCCGTGGGTATCTCAATGCAGGCGGGTATCAGATAGTTGCTTGAATTGTCACGCTCAAAGAAAGAAATAGCCTTCTGTCTTGAACCAAGTTGATCCTGTCGAACACACAGCCAAAGGAAAATATAGGTACAGCCTCCAAAATCAATTTGAGAATCAGGATAGAGAAAATACCTTAAGCTTCATTATCTCATTGCCTAATGCATCCTTTAGACCATCTGTTTCCTATAATTCCAAAGTTTATCAACCAGTTTAGTCACAACAAATACATAAAGTTATAATAACTTATGAAGGCATTCATTAAGTAATGAGCATTACGGCCGGAGAAAATAGAATTATGATTCTAAGCTCAATTAATCTCACAAAAAAAAAATTACTATTCCTCATAAGTTCTAAGAGGAGAATAGATATGCAACAAAAATAGGAGCCTCACCCCCACATCGTTAAACCAAACCGAACAAAGACTTACATTACCTCAACCCTTACCAAGAAGCTAGGCTGCAAGAAAAGTGCTCCAAAAATCAACCCCTGGTGTGGAAAAAAATAAGAGAAAACAAAATCAGAATTGATGAAGCATAAAATCAGTGGAAGCCATCACAAGAGCAATGGCAAACAATGGCTTCTACGATCAACATGGTAGTTTAATTGAAACTGGCACTATTTTGGTTGATTGAATAACAAACAAAAGCAAGATAGTGGGACATAGTGAACTTGCCGTTTGGTTTCTTTGCTATAGTTTCAACAGAGGAGGTTTTCAGGATTGAATCGAAGCAACTTAAGACAAAGTGATTTATATGGAAGGAGATAAAGAGGGAGGTGAAACGAACTCATTAAGAGGGTACTGAAAAACACCATTGATTGATGGTAGATGAGGCTCAGTAACGGAGATTGGACGAAGAGGAAAGAAGAAGACGAAGTCGAAGGAAAGAGTCGATAGGGTTTCTTTACTGGTCAAATCTCCAAAATAGCACATTTCTAAGTTTATGTCACAAAAATAGCCCTTAAAAACTAAATTTGAAATCTTATCCCCAAAACCTCATTTCTCAACTCTAAACCCTAAACCCTAAACTCTAAACCCTAAACCCTAAACCATAAACCCTAAACCCTTAACTCTAAACCCTAAACCCTAAATTCTAAACCCTAAACCCTAAATCCTAAACCCTAAACCTCACCCCTAAATCCTAAACCCTAAACCCTAAATCCTAAATCTCACCCTTTAACTCTAAACCCTAAACCATAAACCCTAAATCCTAAACCCCACCCTTTAACTCTAAACCCTAATGTCTAAATTAATTTACCATTGGGATATAAGTATATATTTATCTCTTTTGATAAAACATTAAGTGCTATTTTTGTCATTTTTATTTTTAAATGCTATATTTGTGACAAAAACTTTTTCAGTGTTATCCTAGTTATTTTCTCTTCTTTACCTGTGTTGCTGGGCCGCAGAAGGACGAAGTCCAATGAAACAATAATTTTTATTCTCAGACAGAAATCAATATGACATGGCACTTTGTAAGATTTTTATTGGATGATTTTTAAATCTGACGTGGCATGCTTATCCTTTGAGCATATTTCCCTTTTATTACTTGTTTGATTATCGCGGAAGATTAGTGGGTTTCTTAACAAACTTTATAGTCTGGGCCCCACAAAAACCTCTAAAATCGGTTCCAGAAGTCGTGAAATAAGGATAGACTTTGGTCTGTTTCTTGCACTGTTCGCGGGCTTCATTGACACGTGGCGGTCAACAATTGATGCGCTTTTTAAATTTTTTTTAGTCAGACAAAAGAAAAAAAAATTGAGCCTAAGAAACCGTGCACTACGGTTATGGCGATAATGATGGTCTTACGTATTCATCCCATGAGGTCAGCTGGCTTTAGTCCGAGGGCTTTACAATATTGCTAAAAACGACACTTTAACATCAAACTCTATGTTTTCTTTCAATCAAAGTAGGCCAAAACAAGGAAAAATTGTCAAATATGACTCACAACTTGATTTCAAATGCAAAAATAAACCCAAACTTGAATCAAATGCAAAAGTAACCTAAAAGGCTATTGAAATTACAACCAGCCCCTTGTGAACAAACAAAAAAACCGAAATATTTTTACGTTTCTAACCCCCGTAAAGTCGTCTGACGACTTACTGGAAAGTCGTCTGGACTAGTTCTACTTAGAAATAATTTAAATTTTTTGTAAAAAATATTTTGATAAGTGAAAAATTGAAATCATGTAATTAACATATGTTTTAAGATATATAAATTAAAATATAACAAAATTTAATTGTTTTCAACATAGATGAGTGAAAGTAGTGAGTCATGATA
>NC_027751.1:38440937-38442124 GCF_000695525.1 Brassica oleracea var. oleracea | reverse complement strand
GAGTCGAAGTTGGGAGTTTTCATCAAGTTCCAAGAGCTGGGATTTGATTGGGCTTCAAGGCCGGTTCACTACATGCTCGGTTTCCAGCTGGACATAAAGAAGAAGTATGAGCTGTGGAGTCTCGTTGGTCCAGAACCTGTGAGGTTTTCACTGTTAGAGTTTGAAAACCTCACTGGTCTAAACTGCGAGTACATCGAGGACCTTGAGAGACCTCACTGTGTTGTTACAAAGGAGTTAACTTCTTTCTAGGAGATGTTGGAAGTTCATGTCGAAGCTGGGCCATCTACTCAGAAGATAATAGCAGCATTTGAGAGATGCGAAGGGTGGTCTCGGGATGATCGCAAGCGGCTCGGGTACCTTGCCATCTTCACTGGATATATTGAAGAGAGAAAGTATCCAACCCCTACACGGGTTAGTCTGGCAAGGCTAGTGATGGAGCTAGAACGGTTTGGGAATTATCCATGGGGGAGAGTCGCGTTTAAGGTGCTAATGGACTCTGTGAAGGGCAGAGTTATTTCGGGTTGTTACACTATTAATGGGTTTGCGCAAGCTCTCCAGGTCTGGATGTACACAAACAAAGCTGGCGGTTGTGAGTCCAGCGAAGAAAAAGGTAGTGAAGGAATACAGTCCAGGACCTCGGAAGAAAGCTCGTAAAGAGGCACCTGCAGAAGCTAGTGAAGAGGCAGCTGCATAGGCTAGTGAAGAGGCAGCTGCAGAGGCTAGTGAAGAGGTAACTACGACTGTTGGTGGGTTGACCAAAGAGGATATTAAAACCATGTTCAAGGACATAGCTGATGCCATGAGGGAAGGGTTTGGGACGTAAGTATCTATCGGAAAGGGTGGAAGCTGTGGAGAAGAAGGTTGGTATCACCACAAAACGGAAAGGGACATCAGCTCAAAACACTACCCCTCCACCTAAACTGACGTTCGAACCCGGGGTTAGTAACGAATCCTCTCCCAACAAGAGATTGACTAGACAAAGTCTTAAGAATAAGAATTGAAAAGTTGCATTGCTTTGTTTCTTGTATGTTAGAACATGTGTGCTTTGTTTATAGTGTAAGAAATGGATCTTTGGACAAAGTCATTGGTTATTATTATTTGAAATGGATCTTTGGTTATTATTGTATAAACCCATCTTGTATATTGCAGAGTGAAAGTGTTAATGGGACGAACGCGGGAAGGAAGAA
>NC_027751.1:38440657-38440874 GCF_000695525.1 Brassica oleracea var. oleracea | reverse complement strand
CAGAACCGAGCCTTGTTCTATTGGACAAAAATCAATCCTCTGTTTCGGATTTACAGAAGGAGGATGCTAGATATCTGGAAAAGAGGGATGCTGCTTTGGCACTTTGCCGTGCAAAGAGTGATTGAACAAGGAAACTTGCTGCCTCACAACAATCTCTTTATACGGCAAACAGCACGGCCGGAGTGATCATTTCAAACAGAAAGCTTTATCCAGGCTA
>NC_027751.1:38439551-38440553 GCF_000695525.1 Brassica oleracea var. oleracea | reverse complement strand
CTGATTGCTTTTCAACATTTTGTGTTTGCAGTCATTATAAAACACCTTTCGATAAAAAACCACGTACAAGTAGAACTTGGTGGTATCAAATCCTCTGGACCTCCTTAGAGTGGCTGGAGGACTGTGTAAGTCTTCTGCTATGACTTAGATGACGTACTGATAAGTCTTCTTTGTAGACGACTTACCAATAAGTCGTCTGATATCTTCTAACTTCTATTATATTTTATATGCAGCATATTGATGCTTGGATTAATTTGCTGAGGAAGAGGTACGACGCTAACCCACAACATTTCAGGAGCGAGAGAATGTGATTCTCTGATCATCTCTTTGCTCAGCAATGGAGATTCAACTACAACGATTTTAAGGACTCGGAGCCCGATCAGAACAGTTTAGGAAGAAGACTCCCTGGTGGGGCGTGGAATTATTATACAGGCACTATACCATCATTTTGCCAATCAAACAAGGTTTGCGGGACTGATATTGATGATGTCTATGTGCCAGTGAACTACAATGACACTCATTGGATTGCTATGTGGATATCGATCCCTAAGAGGCACATAGTCGTCTGGGACAGCATTTGTTCCAGTATCTCCCTAGAAGAACTTGATGTGGTAATGGAGCCTTTTCTCTACATGGTCCCTTATCTGCTTGTTGAGTGCGCTTCCTCAGACGAACAGCGTGCCCAATACAGCCTGGAGCCATTCACATATGAGAGACCGACCAATATACCTCCGGCCCGAGCTGGTGATTGTGGCGTGTACGCTCTAAAGTACATTGAATGTCATGTTCTTGGGATAGAGTTTAGTAAAAAAGAATTTGCTAAGGCCAACGGGAAGACTATGAGGGATAAGATGGCGGTGGATATATTTCAAGAGCTACCTGACGCGCATGAGTTCGAAAACAAAGACAATGATGCCAACCTGGGTGCATATGAGGGGTGATAAATAGGCTACGTTAGATTATTTTGTATGATGGATTAGGCTGATGTGTGTATTTGAACTT
>NC_027751.1:38439105-38439370 GCF_000695525.1 Brassica oleracea var. oleracea | reverse complement strand
AAATAAGTTGACACAGATAAGTTCATAACACAAATTTTTAATACATAAACAACTAACTGGACGACCTACTGGACGACCTTCTGGACGACTTAATTGAAGGTCTTCTGGAAGACTAAACACTGGACGACTAACTTGAAGGTCTTCTGGAAGAAAAAACCCTGAACGACTAACTGGACGACCTTCTGGACTACTTAATTGAAGGTCTTCTGGAAAACTAAACACTGGACCACTAACTTGAAGGTCTTCTGGAAGAAAAAACCCTGGA
>NC_027751.1:38436966-38439065 GCF_000695525.1 Brassica oleracea var. oleracea | reverse complement strand
GTCTTCTGGAAGACTAATCACTGGACGACTAACTTGAAGGTCTTCTGGAAGAAAAAACCCTAGACGACTAACTGGAAGGTCTTCTGGACGACTTATTTGAAGGTCTTCTGGAAGACTAAACACAGGACGACTAACTTGAAGGTTTTCTGGAAGAAAAAATCCTGGACGACTTACTTGAAGGTCGTCCATGTCATTTCTTACATTATGGTTTCGTTTGGCCAGTTTCCTTGCATTTTGAGCATCTATAAACCATGTGTTGCTTCCGGGGTTTGCGTCCTCTCATCCTGGATAGCTCCAACCAAGATTGCCATCTTGATTTCTTCTATCTTCTCGGACCACGCTTTACATCTGGAGGAAAGCATGTGCGTTCCTCAACTTGTTGTCCAACACAAGGATATCTATTCTCTGAGTATCCTGCAAACAGAAAATCCTTTGAGTACACTAGTCATACAAGTGTGGAGATATGCAAACCATCAGATGTTTCAGCAGCTATAGCATGAGAGCAAGGTATTTTCTCCACTGCATAGACACAACAATCACACTTTTCATGTTCCAAATCAACCACACTGTCCATTTTGCCACCTTTCACAAAGAATCGTCATCCATCAATTGGTTGTACCTTCATCGTATTCACTATCTCCGATCGAACAAC
Organism: Brassica oleracea var. oleracea; assembly: GCF_000695525.1. Classification (NCBI taxonomy): domain Eukaryota; kingdom Viridiplantae; phylum Streptophyta; class Magnoliopsida; order Brassicales; family Brassicaceae; genus Brassica; species Brassica oleracea. The sequence goes on along the minus strand of NC_027751.1, from coordinate 38,438,413 downwards.
AAGCAAGTATTCAACACCTCGACTATGTCGAGTTGGGAGACTCAAAGCATCTTCTCTCATTTTTCAAAACCACTTTCCTAGCTTCTCCCTTATAAACTCCAACAGGAATTGAACCAAAAATCCTTTAGCTCGCTTCAGAGCGGAATTAATAGATTCAGCGATGTTACTTGTCTTTATGTTGTACATGTCCCCCTGGCAATAAACCCTTGACCATAGGCTGACATCGGCATTCTCCAAATACGTTGCAAGGTCCGGGTTTGCACTCCGTATCTCAGCCATGTACCGGTCAAAATCTGAAACCGTATGAGCATAAACAGCACCTTTCACCAAGTACAATAGATGTTTCCCTTTATACTTTTTGACAACACTATCTTGAAGGTGATAATAACATATTCCTCGGGTTGCCTAAGGAAATACCTTATCACACGCACTTTTAATGGCCGCGTGCCGGTTGGAGACTATCACCAGAGGCTGCTGATCAGATACAGAACTAGCCAATTTTGTGAAAAACCATTCACAAGAAGGTTCATCTTCAGCATCTACGATCCCAAAAGCCAATGGAAATATCTGAAAATTCTCATCTTGTGCGGCTGCAACTAACATAACACCTCCATACTTCCCACTTAGGTGAGTCTCATCCACCACAGTGACCCTTCTCTGATAAGTAAAACCTTTGATAGAAGCTCCAAAAGAGAGAAATAGATACTTAAATCTATTGATAGAATTGAGATTTGCTAAGTAGATTTGCTCGAGATATGATGGCAGACGCGAATACCCATCTTCTGCTGATCCTCTCACCAATGTTTGTGCATATAAAAGTGCTATGTATGAAGTAGTGTAATCAAGCGTCATGCCAAACATGTTCTTCATTGCATCAATGTTATGCTGCAGATTCAACCCATCAATGATTCCAACACGATCAATGAAAAGCCTACCAACATACTTCGAAGTACAGTGCCTCCGCTGAGCGAGTCGGTCTCCCACTGAGCATGTATGTTTCACCACATACTTTGTTACCCAAAACGTGTTTGTCCTATGTTTCACACTCGCTCTGACCTTCCATTGACAACCACTAACCGGATATGTTGTCACAAGGAGAGTTTTCGTTGACTTGTATATTCTGAAAGAGAACCTAAACATCACTGCTATCAACCGCAGCTCAGAAAGCAGTGCATCCTTATTAACAAAACTCTGGTTGACATAGATACACGTTACCATTCGATCTTCCTACTTCAATCTTTTTGAAATTTTCAAAACACATATCATCATCTTCTTCATCCTCATCTTCAACCTTTCCATAAACACTGTAATCAACAATAGAGATACCAGCATCCTCCTCCCCATCGTCCTCCTCCCCATCGTCCTCCTCCCCATCATCCTCCTCCCCATCATGATTTTCATCTTCAACCAATTCATCATCATCATCTTCAAAACATTCATCAGCTTT
>NC_027751.1:38429008-38436921 GCF_000695525.1 Brassica oleracea var. oleracea | reverse complement strand
ACAACCATTCTCCATACACTGCATGTAACTGACGCATCATCTACAACCATTCTCCATACACTGCATGTAACTGACGCATCATCTACAACCATTCTCCATACACTGCATGTAACTGACGCATCATCTACAACCATTCTCCATACACTGCATGTAACTGACGCATCATCTACAACCATTCTCCATACACTGCATGTAACTGACGCATCATCTACAACCATTCTCCATACACTGCATGTAACTGACGCATCATCAACAACCATTCTCCATACACTGCATGTAACTGACGCATCATCTACAACCATTCTCCATACACTGCATGTAACTGACGCATCATCAGCATGTGTCGAACCTTCTCCCAGAGACGACTTACAAAGTCGTCAAGGGTATTCTCTAGATTTTTCTTTAACAAACAAAGATTCCGTTTGACCAGAAGACTTACCCGTAAGTCTTCTACAACCATACTACTTACGGGTAAGTCTTCTACACGAACAGATCTGGAAAAAACTTCAGTTTCATACCTTAAGCTAGTGAGATGACTTCCTTAGCACACAGAGTCTTCTCCAACCACCCAGAATCTCAAACGAAAGTAACCCACCAAGAATAGTATGCTTGAATGGCTCTATCAACCATAAAAAATTTTGAATCAAAAGCTTGAGTTTTTTGGATGAATATGGAGGCAAAGTGAAAGAGATGTTGTTTTTAGTTCATAACAAGTGAGAAAGAGAGTGTGTAAATCGATTTTAGGTGCATTAAGAGATTCAAATTGGTTGTTCATGGTGGTTGGGGTATTGATGATAATAGCAATCTTGTAATTACTTGAAGATGATGAGGGTGAGAGTAAAAATGTCATTTTCGGAAAAAAAAAAAATTGATGGCATTTTGGTGAATTATATGAAGTTAAAAAAAATTAAAAAAACATGTGTTAGTTTTAGGTTTGACTTTGAGTTTTGAGTCAATTTTACAAAAAAAAACCTCAAAACAAAGCTACAAATTCTAACCCTCTCGTGAAGTCAGGGAGCAGTGCAACAACGACGATATATCACCATGCCCTCCATTATTTATCTTGTATACCAAACCCCTATCCCAAGTTCTGCTACTACCGACACATTTTTTTCCACTACGGTCCAGACACGTGTCGATGCAAAAGTACAACAATCGCATAATAACACAGAAAAATGTTATTTAGGTAAAAAGAAAACACAGAAAATGTTATTTTTTATACCCCTAATATGACGTGTGTGTAAATTATGTCGTCGGTTACGGTAAATTACAAAATAAAAAAAATCGATGTTATTTATATAGCGAAATTAAATATCATAATATCGTATAACTTTTTGTTAATTACTTGACAGAAAGTTGCTGAAGCAATCTAATAGTAAGAGTTAACCGCTAATTATTATCTATCCCTTTATGATATCAGAACAAAATACTTTTCACGATGTAAGTAAAAATATTTTTAAACATATAAAAATCAAAACCAAGTAAATGCGTCTGTTTAAAGATAAGACTTTGTTTTCTTTTACCAGCTCAGAACAGAGAGAGAGAGCCACTGCATGTTCTTCTCTTCAAGCTCACTTTCTCCTTAAACCCATTAAAACTAAATGTCTCTCGAATGAAAAATAGATCATTCATCTTCCCAAATTTCCGTTCACAAAGTAACGATTTTGATTGAGATGAAGTCGAATAACCGGAAAGATTTATCAGAGAGGCTAATGTTGGATCGGATTTTACCCGGTTCCGGTTCACCGACCCGACCCGGATCCAAACTCATGGTCTTGCTCCTCCTCGTCTCAGCAACTTACGTCGTCTACACTCTTAAGCTCATCTCCAGCTCACGTGCCTGTCACGTGGAGCCTTTCTCCGCCGTCGTTCGCCGCTTGAACGACATTGTGAACTCATCTCAGCCGTTCATTCTCCTCCAGTCAAATCAAACAGCCTTGATCAAATCTCACAACTCCTCACCACCTCCACCTCCTCCGCCGCCGGAAACGGAGCTCCGTCACGTAGTTTTCGGAATCGCCGCGTCGGCGAGGCTGTGGAAACAGAGGAAAGAGTATATCAAGCTCTGGTACAAACCAAATCAAATGCGTGGTTACGTCTGGTTAGAGAAACCGGTTAAGAGGCTCGACCAAGAAAACGAAACCAACAATCTCCCGCCTGTTAAAATCTCCGCCGACACTTCGAAGTTTCCTTATAAGAACAAACAGGGGCACAGATCGGCGATTCGAATCTCGCGGATCGTGACGGAGACGCTCAAACTAGGACTCGAAGACGTGAGGTGGTTCGTGATGGGAGACGACGATACGGTCTTCGTCGCCGAGAATCTCATCAGAGTTCTGAGGAAGTACGATCACAATCAGATGTATTACATCGGGAGTTTATCGGAGAGTCATCTTCAGAACATTTACTTCTCTTACGGAATGGCTTACGGCGGTGGAGGATTCGCCGTGAGTTATCCGTTGGCGGTGGCGCTGAGCAAAATGCAGGATCGTTGCATAAAGAGATATCCGGCGTTGTACGGGTCAGATGATCGGATGCAAGCTTGCATGGCTGAACTCGGTGTTCCACTCACTAAAGAACTCGGTTTTCACCAGGTTCGTAATCATCTCTTTAATTTCTTTTAGTAATAAATATTTTTGACAGATTGTTATGAATCTAGCTAAGTTGTTAATTAAGCAGCAGTTAATTATTTAACTCCGAAGTATGTTAAAATTATGAAGATTATTTTAAATAATTTATATCATAAATTATAAACTTACACAAACAAGCGTAAGTTATTTAATACTTGAAGTATACGTTTAAAATTAGAAAATCTGTATATAAGACCGAACTTTTCTTAGATAATTATCAGGTACTAGAAAACTATATAGTAATAGTAATAAGATTAAGAGAAGATTAATGAGCAGGTAGTTTAAACTTCAGCTACAACGATCTACCGATCATCACCATTTAATAGGAAGCGTAAAGTGTGTAATAAATGTCTAGTTAATGAACTTTAAGCGGTCAATATTTTAAAAATGAAAATGTCTTTGGATTTTTCCATAAAATTGTATTATTGGTTTACATATGTAGATAAACTCATTGATTTTTTAAAAATTTAACTACGATTCCAGTGCCACGTCACTGGACCCAAATTTGTCCGTACGTTATTGTTGCCGGAGGAAGGTACACGTCGTCACGGTGTCGGGCAGTTTCTTTAAAGAGATGTCACGCATTTATGGCGCGTGAATCTCACGTGATACTTTCATTGATTGTTGGCTTATGCAGTGCACTGATTACGCATAAGCAGCCGTCGGTGACCTACCCATAACTAGTCTTCAGTTTTGAAACCGTTCGATTATTATGTCTTTAATTGTTTGTGTGTTTTCAGTACGATGTGTATGGCAATCTATTCGGTCTACTAGCGGCGCACCCGGTGGCTCCACTGGTTACACTTCACCATCTTGACGTGGTCGAACCGATATTTCCAAACATGACTCGTGTAGACGCCTTGAAGCGTTTACAAATTCCGGCCATGCTAGACTCTGCGGGACTTATGCAACAGTCGATATGCTACGACAAACGCCGTAAGTGGACTGTTTCAGTCTCTTGGGGATACGCGGTTCAGATCTTTCGCGGAGTCTTTTCCGCTCGAGAGATGGAAATGCCTTCAAGAACCTTCTTAAATTGGTAATCTACATCATATAATTATTAATGCATTAGAATATATTGTACGTAGTGGCATAGTAGCCTCGGCTTTACATAAACTCGTTACATTAGTCAAACCATAAATCTAGATATCAACATTTTAAACATTGTTTGTTTTTCTTGGCAGGTATCGGCGGGCGGATTACACGGCGTACGCTTTTAATACACGACCAGTGAGTCGTCATCCATGCCAGAAACCGTTTGTGTTCTATATGACAACGACGGGAGTTCATCCCATGACAAATATGACGGTGAGCCATTACGAAAGTTACCGTGTGGCTCAACCCGAGTGTCGATGGAAGATGGCTAATCCCGGTGATCTTAGAACGGTCATTGTTTACAAGAAACCGGACCCTCACCTTTGGGACAGAGTAAGTCAACATCTGTTTTTTTTATCACCGAGTTAAAGTCTGTTTACGTAGTTCAACTCCATAAGTTTTATATTTTCTTTTTGGGGTGCAGTCTCCGAGAAGAAATTGTTGCAGGGTGAAATCAAAGAAGAAGAATACTTTAGAGATCAGTGTTGCAGTTTGCAAGGAAGGTGAAGTGGTTGAAGTTATGTAATAAATTTTCATGTTTATGAACTTAATTTTTGCTGTGATTCAATTATACAGATTAGTGGATACCTAATTTAAATTTGTTGGAGTATTTTGAAATTTTAGTTAAATAATTATAAAATGTGATTTGTTGTGAGTTTAAATTTTCTCTATAATATAGCTCAGGGTAAAAACTACAAAATTTATTTGATGAGAATATAATATTTATCAACAGACCTTCAATTATTTAGGTAGTTAAATATAAATTTAGATGTAGTGAAAATATATTAGGTATTGTACCATTAGATATATATCAATACTATTAAATTAGATATATATCAATAGTATTAAAACGGAAGCAATTTTTATCTACTTACAAATAATTTAGGTTGGACCATTACATTTATTTAACTTCCTATTATTTTTCTTACAACTAACTTATTTATTATTAAATATAAATCATATCTAACCAATTATTTTAATATTTTCAAAACAAAATATCTAAAAAAAGATATTATTAACTAATTTTTTTTTCTAAGATTGCATTTTAATAATATATTTTAATACCTTTTATTTAAAATGTGAATATATATTTCTTTTTAATATTTAATTTTAAAAAATAAAAATCATAATTAATACTAACTAAAGTTAAAAACGAATATTAATTCATTTTCATTTATAAAAAAAAATTGCTATAGTATTTATGTATACATAATTTATATTCATTATTAAATTACTACACCAATTAATAAATATAAAGTAACTTAATCCATTTATTAACTATTTTTTAAATTATAAAATAACATAATAAATATATTCATGAATTTTATAGCATATTTCAACTTATTAAAACAAATATTAAAGTAAGATATATAAACTAATAAATAATTCCACATTTAATATATATATATATATATATATATATATATATTATATTTACCAATATAAAAAATTAAAATAATTTTTTACTAAATTTAAAGTTTTAAAATATAAGAAAAATTGATACGAGTCGGATTATATAAATGAATTATCTTATTTTCATAAAATTATTTTCATGTAAATTTTAATTTAATTATATTATATAATTTAAAAGCAACTTTTTATAAAAAAAAAAGGATATTGCCACAAATAGCACTTTCATTTTAATGAAGGGGTGAGGTAGGGTTTTTGGAATCTGAAATTTAGAATTCTATTAAATATATAAATAAATACTTAAAAAATCTATAAAAACAAATTTAAAAATAGTTTCAAACATAATTTTCGATTTTCAAAAAGAAATTTGAAAAAAAAATTAAAAAAAAATCGAAAAAAAAGAATTCAGAAAAAAAAAGATATAAAAAGTTCGAATTTGTAAAAGTATAATTCGAAAACATAAAAAAAATTATTTTTTTATTTTTTATTTATTTAAATAATAATTTATTATATATATATATAACAAGGATATAACAGTTTTTTGCCACTTAATGAAGAAGATGTTTTTGAAAATGTCTCTTTAGTGATGGTAAAGATGAAAAGTATTACCTTAAAAGTGGTAAACATAAAATTTCCCCTAAAAAAATACGTATGTATAAGATTTCTAATTTTCAATAAATAAGTTTTTGAATAAAAATTAATCTCGCGCTTTGAAGTGCAGGCCAAAATATAATAATACAAATTATTATTAGATATATAATAAAAATATATAACAAAACTAAAATCAATAAATATTTAAATATCTAATATAAATAATCAAATTAAATTTAAAATAAACCAAAATCAAAACATCAAAGTTTTTTTTTAATAACATGTGAACAATAAAAGTAAACTAAATAAATAAATAAACGATTATATTTATTTTAAACTTAAATCTCTGAATTGTAATAACCGTATACTAGACGTTTATGCTCAAATATATTTGTACTTTAGTATTTATCTTCCCAAATTATTATCCATACGTTTACAACAAAATGATTAATTAGTTTGAATAACTTTTGTAAAAATTGGAGCGTCACATTCATAATATATCTATCATTCATCTAAATATTCATGAATTAGAATGCTTTAAATATGACAATTTTAGTCAAACTGTATTACATAATGGATCATCCATAGGTTCAGCCGGTAGTCGCGTCCCAGGTTTTATTGGGATTTTTTGCAGGTTTTATAAAAAATTTAAATAACGAGTTTTTTTTAATAAAAACCAAACTGGATTACATATAGAGTCACCGGTTTTGCCAGTTTAACCGCGGATCCGGGTCGGGTTTCAGAACACTAACACTTTGTATGTAACATTTAAATGTAGATACACAATTAAAAATACAAATTATAGATTATCTAAAATGAAGAAGCATAAAAGACATTGGTAAAAGAAACTCCAGCTCTGAAGAGCGGGTCAGAATTTAGCATAAATTAAATACAAAATAATTTTAAATATATTTTGTATATACAATAATATATTATCTAAAATAAAGAAGCATAAAAGATATTGGTAAAAAAATTTAGCATATATTAAATACAAAATAATTTCAAATATGTTTTCTCATGAATATATTAATTTGTTTAATAACTAAATTCAAATACAATAAGATAAATATATATTAAGAAGTGAAAAATATATTTGACGGTTTTAAACAATCGATTAATTATAACATGTAAGTTATACAATTATTTTATTTGAAATAGTTATATAAACATTTAAGTGTATGAGTAACGTTAAAAATATATATCACTCGGAAATAAAAATTATATATATAAAACAGAAAACAAACATTCGCGCGATTGCGCGGATCAAAATCTAATCTATACTATTAAAATAGAAATAATGACTTTTTTGACGTGTGATTTGTTTTGGACAATCTTAAAATGTTGCTTAATAGATTTTGTATTTATATAATAGTATCCTAACAATATATCTGATGTCATTATTTATTCCTACAAATACTCTTAGTTTCTGTTTTATATGCTTGAATGGGCTCGATGTAACTTGACCAGCTAAAATATTCGTAAACAACAAATATGTTATAAAAGTAATGGAAAAGTCTATCTTTATTCATAACGTAGAGGTTCTTTATATAGGAGATTACACCGTCATAGATAAATGGAAAGATTACAAATCATAATCTCTTGGTTATGAGCCATCCACAATCTGGTTCATAACACTCCCCCTTGGATGACATACTCATTTAGAGCTTGTAATGTGCTTTAATGTTGTCTCATTAAAACCTTACCAAGAAAACCCAATTGGGACAAAACCATGGTGAAGGAAAAAGAGTACAACACACATTACTCCCCCTGATTTAGACATTACTGAAGGTCCCTTGGACCTCTCCAATTTTCTGCAATCCGTGGGTGATGAAGATCTTGGGCAGAATATGTTTTGTCCTCGAACTTGATAGTTGGTTCTTCTTTACCATCGGTCATGCCACAATCTAATCGAACATATTGAGTCATCGACCTCAAATACACACACACGAAATCTTGGATGATGTTGCTGTGATATGCGTGTACCACCATTTGTAAAACATAACCTGTCTGAAAACAAATCAACAAAACCAAATAACCCCTCTTTGGGATGGTTAGTATAAAATAAACCAAAATCAAAGGCTTCTTCATCGTCCTTCTTATTGACCAATCAGATCAGTGTCTAAAACAAGACTTCTGCATCGTCCATCTCAGGACTAAATGGACTTCTTTATCGTCCACCTTTGGACT
>NC_027751.1:38411565-38428099 GCF_000695525.1 Brassica oleracea var. oleracea | reverse complement strand
TGTACCTTAGAGCCGGCCGGCCTTATCTCCATGTCTGGGATGGTTTCCTTAGTAACCTCGGATTTGGATTTTGATTATCATTCTCTGCACCTTTCTTTTGTTTCCGAGGATTCTTATCTTTTGGAACCTATTGGTCTACCACGTTTCATACGTTGTCTAGACTCTGTAGCAACTTGACTGTGTCTCTTCTTGGACATCAAATTCGTTGGTGCTTTACAAGCTGGTTTATATATGACTTAGTCATTCTTTTTCGGGTCAGCAAATGTGTCTGGCATTTGATTAGCTAGCTTTGTAAATGTATAATCTTTGGACGTCTATTTCACATTCTTTAGTCCGCGGATCTTGCCAAGACATTGATGGTTGATTCAATTCTATTTCTTTTACCATTTTATTACCAGCTTTATTATTATTTTTCTCCTCCTGGTCTTAAAATAATCCGTGTACATGGCTTCAAATATAATCACCCATAGTTGGCTCAAAGTACTTTATTATTGTGGGAGAATCATATCCAACATATATACCCATCCTCCTTTTGAGGTCCCATCTTAGTTATCTGTGGTGGAGCAATTAGTACGTAGACAACACATCCAAATGTCTTATGATGGGGGTATGTCTGGCTCTTGACCCGTTAATAATTGTGATAGGAGATATCTATGCTCACTAAATGGCCTGATGCGTATTAACTTAGGTGCATGTAAATTTCGTGTGGCCCAAGCTGTGAATGGGAGTTTTGACCTCATAATTTATAGTCTATCAATCAACTATTTGCTTTTTAAAAGATTTCGGCCAAGCCGTTCTTGGTATGGACATGTATCACAGAATTGTCCACACTTACCCCCATGGACATACCATAATCATTTAAACGCTTGGGACATGTATTCACCAGTATTATCTAGACATATAGTCTTTACTTATGAAAAATGGGCTCGTAGCTGTTTTACTGGTGATGGCCTAATGAGTTTCCCTTGTGTACATGCTACACACGTGAGATTCTTTGGGATAAGTCTTCTTTTCTTTTAATGTGTGCCTTTTGAATATCAATTTTTGCATCATGTTTGGACCAGGATGGCCAATCCGGTCGTGCCATAAAGTGTATATTTTCGCAGGCTTTTAGCCTCTATCATACTGATCTATGCATAGTCTAGGTCAGTAGAGAATGCATGTATAGTCTTTAGGACTTATTATGGCCTTGGGCGATTTTATACATATATCTGAAGGAACTCTTTGTTTCCTTCGCCCATTGTTTCAATATGGAAACCATTCATTATTATATCTTTAAAACTCAATAGGCTGCTCTTGCTCTTAGAGCTGGGTGAATATAACGCATTACTGATTTCTAGATGCATACCCTTAGGCAATAATATATTAGCCTAACCATAGTCTTCTTTCAGATTGTCGATACCTGCTTAGTACTTATATTGGCGTTTTTCAGTGTACTCATATAGAAAAATCATCCATTCATTTAATCTAAGCAGACAATGTAATAGAAATAAATTCAAGGAGATAAAAATCAGAGAAAGCATACAAGCAAAGCAATCAAATTTTAAATCAGATGAACAATTAACCAAGCAGGATGAGAAAATAAATCTATCAATTTAACGGTCAAACAATTCTAGCAACATAGCATCAGATTCAATCAGATTTAAAACCGAAAACAGTTTTGATTTCAAAATATTCGATTAGGGTTTTAATATGTGATTTGATAATTATAGTATATATAATTAATTCTGATACTTATATTATTTAGGGTTTATAGATATAGGGTTAGGGTTTATCGGATTTTAACTTGTAAAAACCGATTTGGGGTTTTAATCATGTAGGAACATGATTTAGGGTTTGGGGTATCGAACTTTTAGAGCTTCGATTTACTCAATTAGGATTTTTGATCTATTACCCTATGGTTTTGATTCATAAAGATTAGGGTTTTAGGGTTTCATTCTTTATCAAGAAATCCAAATTCGATTATAGGTTCTTAGGTTTCGAATTACCTTTAACCTTAGATGATTGTTCAACCGGACCACCAAGGAGGATGAACCGCGAGCTGAACACGAACGGGACGCGAGCTGACTCCTATCGGATTGAGCTGTTTCTATCGGGTCGCGGACGTCCTTTGTTTCTGATCGTGAATGCCTTGATCGTCGGACGCGAGCTGTCTGATGCTGTCGCGAACGGGGAAGAGATCGCGTGCTGGAACTGCTCTCGGGTCGCGAACGTCTGAGCTAGGATCAGGAACGCCTTGGGCTGAAGCTGATCGGGGACGCGAGCTGGAACAGACGCAGGAACAAGAGACGCGATCGGGGTTTAAGGTTCGTCGGGTCGCGGCTAGGGTTAGGGTTTTTTCGATTTAGTTTTAGCTTAGGGTTTTAGAGTTTCGTGCTGATAACGTGTTGTGAAAGTAATGGAAAAGTCTATCTTTATTCATAACGTAGAGGTTCCTTATATAGGAGATTACACCGTCATAGATAAATGAAAATATTACAAATCATAATCTCTTGGTTATGAGCCATCCACAATCTGGTTCATAACAAAATATTCAATTTTATCCTAAAAATAATGGATGTTAACCCCTTTAACAAGTAATGATAGATTTTTTTGTCTACCACACCGAGAAATAAAAAAGAAATAGGTTAAGATCTGCGCCTTGCGCGGAACGAATATTATATGTTCCTTTACATATTTATAAAATAATAAATATATATTGAATAATTAAAAAGTCAGTAACTATTACATATATAATTAAATTGATGTGAACACATAAATAAATTTCATTAATCCAAACAATCACTTTTTCTATTTTATGTGGTATATAATTAAATTTAAATAACGTTAACATATAGTGTATATTTTTAGTATTGATATATATTAAATGATGTTTTCTACTCATATGATTTTTTAATAATTTGTATATTTTTATAACAACTACTTTAAATCACTGATAACAAAATTTTCATTGTGTGATTAATAGTTTTAGTAATTCATAATTTTTTAAAATTTCATGGCTAAGTTTAAAATTTAAATATTAAGTTGTTAATATTTGTTCAATAGCTTTTACCAAAAATATGTTTTCAAAGAAAATTTCAAAATTTCAAAATTAAAATATTTATATATTTTATATGGTATATCGTTTAATTTAATATATATATATATAAACCTTATACACTTAATATTTATTAAATGAAATTTCTTACTTATATGATTTTGTAATCATTTTTATTTTATCATAACAAAAAAAAATTAAACCATGAATCACAAAAATTTGAAGGCGAAACTTTTAACAGTTTTAGTAATTTATATTTGTTTTGAAAAAATCAAAATATAACATATACAGAAAAATCTAAATTTTTATTATATGGTTAATTTAGTTGTTTAGTTTTTTTATTAATTTAAAATTAAACAAATATGATGGAGAATAGACTAATTTTTAACAAATATTTATTATTCAAAATCATTTATTTTCATATATATGCTTTAACTACATTAGGCAATTCCGTAATTTTTATTTAAGGAAAGAATGAAAAACATTAATAATGAATTTATGGTTAGTTTAATAAAAAGCTTATTATATATTTAAATGGACCAACCTAATTCTCTAAAGATTCTAAGACTCATTGTGGTGATGACACATGAATACCTCAAATGTTGAATTGCTTATCTTTTAATATATATGGGATTTCTTACAGTAAACCTATTGTGTTAGATCTTCGAAACTAAATTGGATTTAATATTGGAAACAAATATGAAAACATATATATAAACATACCGCCATCTTATTCTATATCTACTTTTAAACCAAACAAAAAATATATCTGCTAATAATAATAATTATTAATAGACCCATTTTAAGATGTAGATGACACAAGTATCTTATTTTAAAATGATTTTGAAACCATACATTCCAAACTTTTAAAACCAGTAAGTAAAATTTATTTAACAAAAATATTAAGTTTTATTTTATAAAACCGAATCTATGAAAATGTAATATTAGTTTTTTTCAAAAATTTACTCCATCAATATGAATAGAAATATAAACGAATAAAAATGGTAATTTCAAATTATTACTAATGAAATTTATAGAAGTCTTTTTTTTTGAAAATTTATATTCAGTTTACTCATTTCTTAAATAACACATCTATCCATACTGTTAAAACAGAAGTCATAATTTATCTCATGTATGATTTTTTTTTAATTTGGACCACCTTTTAAATGAAATTTTGTATAAATATTTAAATTATTTAAAAAATTATAAAAAAAAATTAAATAGATATAGATATTCTTATGTTACCTCTGAAATTTCATATGTAGAAAATATTTTTCATGCCTTTTATTTACAATATAAATATATATTTAATTTTCATTAAAACAAACCTTTTAAATATTTAATTAGTTTTGCATTTATTTAAAATACAATTTATATTTTAAGTGTCAATTATAAAACATGATGTATAATAACAGAAGAATTACAATAATTTTTAATTTCAAGAGTTTTGGGATAGTAACACCAAAAAATAATAATTTAAATCACTAATAAGAAAAAAAAAACCTCAGTAAAACAGAGATAATGAACAAGAAATACAGATTTAAAAGGACAAAGACAAACATGATGCACTACAATTTTTGGTTTAATAATTTAAATAAAGTGGAATTTTTACAAATTATACTTAGTATAAGTTATTGAGTCAAAAACTTAAATCATACAAAGAATTCGATTAACATCTATGTATAGCCAAAAACTTAAAATAACAAAATTTAGATCATATAATGAAATATCTAAATCAATATTAAATTAAGTGATTTTCCATAAATATCACACAAAGTTAAGGTTTTAATTAGTGTTCATAGTTTAATAAAAGAGATATAATTGACGATTTAAAACAATAAATCAAATTAATACAACTATAAAATTATGGTGTTTGAAATGCTATATGAAACAATTAGTAATATGGTAAACATTGATGTTATATACCTCTAATCATGCTAAAGAAATATTTATATGAATAAAAATGATAATAACCACCCGCACAACCGTGCGGGTCAAGATCTAATTAAATTTAAAATAGTTTAGTTTTGGTTTGTTTAATAAACGATATTTTGTGATTTGATTGTCACAAATATTTTAGTACAATTAATAAGGAATATTGCATATTTGAATTTTTGTTTTTATATGAATATATGATTTTGATTTCACTGCTGACATGCAGTTGCATATGTATTTTCGTCAATATTAGGCATAGCACCAAAAGTTCTTCATCTTCAATGGACATAGCACCAATCACCATGTGTAATATCGGCCATGGCAGAAGAAGTCAAAAACTTGTGTGCGGTTGGGCTCGTAATATACGTGTAGTTTCCAAGAGTAAGTCAAAATTATGATATTATTTTTTTTAGAGATCATGTAGAAAAAGAAGGCTTGACAATCAATTTTAAAAGGAAAAGTTTGCCGGTGGACAAGGAAATTAAGAGAATCACAAAACGAAGGAAAATTTTGAAAAGGAAAGATAAAAAAAAAATCAAATAAAAAAGGTGCTTATTCGCCGGTAATCGGACACCACTGGTGTCACACTGAGCGGAAGTAAATAGTCCAAAGAAATAAATAACTGGCCAACACTTATTCCCCGGAAACGATCCTGCTAGGTAGAATAGGACTTTCCGAGACACTGCTAGAAACCCTCAGGCTAAACGTATAATGGAAGCTTATGAGAATGAAAATATGCAATTGCAGAGTGAACCTTACAAAAAAAAATTCAGTTTAGAGTTCAAACAATTCTAAGGCAATAGAAAACCCACGCATGCATACAATTAATGTGAAAACAAATGTTTTAGCTGATTTAAATCTCGCCGTCCCACATTTCGTCTAGAGATTTAATGGGACCTTTCTCGGAGATATAAACCTCACCACCGACGGTTCTGCACTGAGGAATCTCTGCTGAGATTCTATGTGTCTCTTCCTCTGTTAACGACCAATCGAATATTTTGAGATTTTCCTCTAATCTTTTTTTGTAAAGCTCTTCACCACCATGCTCACTCCTCCCTCATATGCCCATCTCATACTCACCTGCCAACAATCATATTCATATTTTTAACCAATCTGAATATAAAAACAAAAAAGAGGGTTTGAAAACTCTGCATCTCCTTATGGTTCATGATGTGGTTGATGGATTCATCTAATGCTTTTGTTTGTGAAGATTTTTGTCACAAGTAACTACTTTCACACTATTCAAAAGTGGAGATGTTTCATTATGTAGCATCTTTGAGACTTCAGAGTAGTACCTGTGCCACGGTTTTTCCCTTGGCCTCAGCAATTTCTTTAAGAATATTAGACTCCATGATTTTGTGACTTCCCCAAAAGGCTACTCTTGATCCCAACACAGAGTAAGCTATCAAAGCAATGCCCTTCGACTTACAAAGCTCCACCTAACTCACACATTTGTCGATAAACAAAAATATCTCAAATGGTTTCAGTGAATCCCATCAATTCTAACAAAACAATCCCATCAATTCTAACAAAACAAAAGCTAAAATTGTTGTATGATTTATTCTAAGTTCTTTTGAAGAACACATGATGAATATTGAGGAGTGAGCAGGTGGGTTTTACTTGATTGACGCTAGGCGGGATTGTGGCGATAGAAAGGATGTGTTGAAGCTTCTTGCAGGAGAAGTTGCTCACTCCTATACACTTTGCAAGACCGAGTCTCTTGCATTCCTCCAGTTCGGACCAAACTGCTGTATAATCCATTGGCAGAAAATCATCTTCTTCAATGGGGAACTTGTATTTCCCAGGCTTTGAGCTAACCGGCCAATGAATCAGGTAAAGATCAAGATAATCTAGCTTAAGTTTTCTGCAAACCAAACATACATTATTAAGTAAAATCAGAGGCAAAGATTCCAAGCTAAGACCACGACGGACGAACACTAGGACGAACGGGGTCACTAAATTTCGATTTTCCTTAAAGTAAACAGTTCCAACAAACCACGTGCTAGTGGTCGGGTGGTAGCCTTGGTTTTAAATGGCGACCGCTTTGAACGCCATGGCGAACCTTCAACGGGAAGGCCTTCTGATAGAAGGACTTGATGAAATTCCGGATTCTGCTGAGGTACCTCTTGTTATTTTCTTCAAAAAATTTCAGACACATTTGGCTTTTCATTACACAACTGTAGCCACCTCGTCTTATTCTCTAGAATGAATCTGCTTTTTGTTGTTATGCAATCTAACACACTCTCCTGCTGACTTCAGGAACCTGCCATACCAAAAAAGACGCTCTTTGTGGGCCGTTTCTCTCCCCAAAATAAACCAAAAGATATGTTAGTAGCACCTTTAATTTCCTTTTTTCTATCTCTGGAAAAGTTTTTGCTGACTGATATCTTATCCTGACAGCATCGATTTCTTCAAAGATGTTGGACAAGTTGTTGGTGTTCGACTTATGCTAAACCACAAGGGCGGCCGTGTGGACAAACGTGTGGGCAGGCGTGTGGAAAATCGTCTGGGTTTAGGCTTTGTTGAATTTGCTTCTTCTGACGAAGCTAAGAAGGTGAGAGGAGTTTATAGTAATATGATTAAAAGTATTTTTAGCATCTACTTATGATGAAATCATGCTAGGCGCTGAAAATGAAGACCGGTGAATATTGGAGCCGTAACAAGGTTTTTCTTAAAGTGGCAGCTACATCCCTTCCACCCAAGTAAATTGATTTATGTTTATGTAACTTTCTGCTGCCACTACACAAGTTTAACGCTATTTTTTTTTTCTTGTTTATCAGGTATTGCGTAGATCACAATGTGTGGTAAGGGTTTTAACTATTTGTTATCAATGGCATACATTGAAATTTCACAAGGTTTTCTGATATTCCAGGTACGAAGACTACCTTCAACGGGAAGGCCTTCTGATAGAAGGACTTGATGAAATTCCGGATTCTGCTGAGGTACCTCTTGTTATTTTCTTCAAAAAATTTCAGACACATTTGGCTTTTCATTACACAACTGTAGCCACCTCGTCTTATTCTCTAGAATGAATCTGCTTTTTGTTGTTATGCAATCTAACACACTCTCCTGCTGACTTCAGGAACCTGCCATACCAAAAAAGACGCTCTTTGTGGGCCGTTTCTCTCCCCAATCTAATCCAAGAGATATGTTAGTAGCACCTTTAATCTTGGTTTTAAATGGCGACCGCTTTGAACGCCATGGCGAGTGGCGACCTGTGGCGATCTCCAAAACGCCAGAACCCCTCATGGCCATGCGACTGCGAGGTACACATGTCGACCGCCTTTGCTCGCTTTTCTTATTTACTGGGTGTCGACCATAGCGTCGCTTCGTTGTTGAGAAACAAACCAAGTTGGTTTAACAGAATTTTGGTTTCTAAATCCACAATGGTTAAGTAAAATAGTACTATACCCTAAATATACTAAACAGAAAGCCCTAATCCATCTAAAACCCTAATTACTTCAACAATAGTACTATATAATAGTAACATGACCCTATCGTTTTTCTTAAGTTCTTGCTTTCTCTGCTAGATACACGGGCAGTAACTCTTCTTTATTTATGCAAATCTCTCTTTGACATAGGGTTCATAGGATTTTAAGTTAATGTTCATTACGTATATCATTTTTTTGTTATCTTGTTTTGTTTTAGATTTCGGGTTTTGCTTTGAATTGGTGTTTTGCTTTGGTATTATGCTTTGAATATGTGTTTTCATTTGGTGTTTTATGTTTTCTACATTTATTTTATCAATGAATAAGGTGTTTTGGTTTCTGAAATATATGCTTTAGGGGTAGAAGCTGAATGTAATTTGGCTTTTGGATACACATGGCGATCGCCATAAAAAGCCATGGCGTGTGGCGAGTGTCGACCCTCCTAACGCCAAGAGTCGCCATTACAGTCAGGTGGTAGCATGGCATTCCAGTGTCGCTAAGCGAGCTGAGTTTGAATCCGACTACACTCAGATATCCCTAACACGTGGCCACCGGTGATTTAACATTCCTTCGCCGGGGAACGATTTACCGTTTTTTTTTTTGAAACAGTTCCAATACTTTGATTTTTTAAAGAAAAATTAGCTCGCACTCTACAGAAATGCCCTCAACTAATTCAAAATTTATGATAATACACTTTAATAGTTTTCCTAGATCTGCCACTGGCTAAGACAATCTTATCCAACCCACATTCAGCCAGCCATGAAGCGCTTAGTTCTTCATTACATTAACTTAATTACAAGTCAACACATGTTTCAGACAGTGAGATAATCAGTACTTCTTCTAGTCCTCCAAAGATCATGGAAGCTAGTCCATTCATGTGAAATCATTATACATCATAAAAGTGTTATAAATCTTACTTCAAACTCCGTTGAATCGCCGGTACGACGAGTCCGCCATGAGCATCGGTGCACCAGAGTTTGGAAGTGATGAAGAGTTCGGATCGAGATCCGACCAAGCCGAGGGAAACCGCCTCAGCTAGAGCTTCACCGAGAGACTCCCCGTCAGATACCTTGGAGATGTGTCGAAGTGGCGATAACCGAGTCTAATGGCATCCAGGACCGTCTGTTTGAGCAACAACGGTTTCGGCGGTGGAGAGCGGCAGTTCCGAAACCTAGGACCGGCATCAGCTGATGATCAGATCCGATTGCGAGGTGGGGGGGCTGGGACTGTGATCAGAGACATTAGTGTTAGATTTACTCTTTATGATTCATCAATATGAATCCTTTAACTATATGATCTTTGATTGAATAGACATAAGCAGAAGAGGATTACCTGATGTATCCATAGCTATGATCTGAAGTTAGCAAATGGATATTTCAAAGCAAATCCTATCACCTATGTAACTTTATTTCTCTATTGATACATAGGATATAGATAGATTTTGTATTTCTGGCTATGGTTGTCTTGGTACCATAATCCTCTTTATATAGAGTATATAATAATTATCTCTTTTACCCTTAAGTTTTTTGTTATCAAAAATATAATTACAAAAATGCCACTACAAATTTATTTTGTCCACGTTTTATGTAGCCGAAAACTTATTTTTACTTTTCTTTGGCAACAAATTTATCTTAAATTTTATAGACTTAATTAGATTTCTACATATTTATGAAAATAAAATCTGTCATGTTTGGTAACTAATCTATTAAATATTCACAGATTTAATTAGATTTTACCACATATTTACTTATATATAACAGATTTATATAGGATTCGACAGATTTATTTTTCTTTTGACCATCAATTTACCTATTTTGACAGATTTATTTGGGTTTCAACTGACTTATTATCTTTTGACCACATATTTACTTAATTTTGACAGATTTCTTAAGGTTTCAACTAACTTATTATCATTTGACCACAAATTTACTTAATTTTGACAAATTTAATATGGATTTGTTAGATTTGTTTGTCTTGAGCACATATTTAATTCAATTTTGATAGATTTGTTTTACTTTGGCTACATATTTAATAATGCTTTAGCCACAAATTAATTAAATTCCACTTAACCGAACTGGTTTTTGAAAATAGGATTTAACCATTAAATTCTGAAATTTTTGAAAATACTGATAATTTCAATTGAATTAAACTAAAATCTTTCTAACCAACAAATTATGTTAGGTTAAACATTTTGTAACTAGATGGAATATTAGAAGTGTAACAGAATAGTTTTATGCGCTAGAAATAGGCCTGAGCATAAAATCCATAATCCGAAATCCGAACCGAACCCGAACCGAAAAACCCGATCCGTACCCGGTCCGAAATGTAAAAAATATCCGAATGGATCTTGTAAGGTGGTACAAAACATATCTGAACCCGAAGTGTTATTAACCGGATCCGAACGGATAACCCGAAAAACCGAAAAAACAAAAAATCCGAAAAGATATCCGAAGAAACTGGTCTGAATGTCCAAACTGATATACAATGTAATTATATGAAACATGAATATATACTTCAAATATTCAATTTCATATTTATTTTGATATGGGATCTAACAATAAGTATTTAAAATTTAAATAACTACTTTAAATACTTAATTATATATAAATAAGTATATATTTCTTATGTTTTGCTTTTAAATTTTAGATTTTATTTCGGGTATATCCGAAACGATCTGATATAACCCGAATCCGAATGATATATGGTTACTTTATGGGTTCTATGATGTGATACAAAACCGACCCGAACCCGATGTGTTATATTTGAACCCGGCCCGTACTTGCAAATTTACTAGAATGGAACCTAGGAGGTGTTATAAAAAAAAACTGAAATCCGAAAAATCCGATCCGAATGCCAACGGGTACCCGAACGCCCAGGCCTAGCTAGAAATATTGTTACAGGTTGTGCAGAGAGTGGATACTCATTAATGTTGCCCACATATCCATATCATATAAGAAGAGTAAATACTGGAACTTACACATGTTTGGAAGTTGATGAGATTGACAGATTCAAGTATTTGTTTCTTGCATTTGTTGCTAGTATAATTGGACTTACTTACATTAGAAAGGTAGTTGTCATGGATGGTACATACTTTCAGGGAAGCATTGGAGAAACCACTGAAAAACGACCTAGAAAACAACATGTATGTTTGAGATGTCATCAATATGGACATAAATGTAAGACATGCAAGGTTCAAGTTTAGCTTCTTGTTAGTCCTTTTCTATGTTTTATGAATTTTTAGTAGAAACTAAGTTTGGTTCTGGTTATGAACAATTATCTATTGAAATTGCAGGTGCTTTGTTGTACTCGTGTGGCAGAGCTTTCACTTGTCTTTCGTGCTCTGTTTCTTGAGAGTTAATTTGCTTCTCTTCTAACTCTTCTTCTCACACGTCCCTTTGTCTTCCTGTTTTACGTCTCAGAATCGTATTAAAAGCTTCACATATCTGATTTTCTTGTACTTAGCGAGTTAAAATTTTTGTTCAATATTGATAGTCCAAGTTTCAAAGAGATAATGAGATTATAAGTTTGGTCCACCGTCCACACGTCGATTGATGTTTCACATTATAATATTATAATAGAATGTGTCTATCTTAAAACATGTGCAGGTCTTGTTCCCGTAGCACTATAGTCAGAGCCGGTCCTGACATTATCCAGACTAGAAGCAAAATAAAAAAAAATTGGCCACTTTATTGCTAAAGAAAAAAAAGAATTTGAAAACATAACAGGTAGCTTGTAGACGTCGAACCTAGGCTGAGCTGGTGAAAACTTGTTTCAGGGAAATGAACCCCTAGGATAGCAATGCTTTAACAGAATTTGCAGCCGGTATTTTGGTTATTTAAATGCAGCCAGAAGCATGGGCTTAATCCGCTTGACCCAAGGGCCGGCTCTGGTGATAGCTCATCAACACGTTTTTGTTAGTATGCTTTGGTTGTAAATAAGCAACTACGTGGGAAAACCAAGAGAGTATACAAAGGTGTTGGTTATATGTAACAATAATTAGTAACTCAGTTAATAAACCAGAGCAGAAAAATACTAAAACATAAGAAAAAGGCTTATACTAATAATACTAACGTTGCAATTTACACAATAAGACTACACGTTCACAAAAAAAAATAAGCGCAGGAAGTAAAACTAATAAGACTCACTTGCCAGATCAATTAACGACCATATCTCATAATTCTTCTTAAAAATAGGTGATGGACAAGCTTCACATCCCATGTGAATTTGAGCTCACAAAACTTAGTAAATACGCCAATAGCAGACTTTTTATCGCATCCCATGCATCAAGTCCCACACCTTCCCTTACCATTTGAAAACTTGACAAATAGCAACACTATCTCATACTTCTTTGCTAACGAGGAGCTTTTTCAATAAAAGCGGATAGTTTCTCTTACTGCTAGAAGAAGCTATATCTAGCAATGAAAAAAAAAATTGTTACCATGAAATCCTAGAACAAAAGCGAGTGTTAGTTGTAATCAAACTATTCATCATTTAAAAAACTACAAGCTAGGATACAGGATTGTTAGAGCACAATTAACGGGATGATAAGAGGGTTTCTTAAGTGGTGGGTCCCACTTTTTTTGTGAAAACCGGTGATAGAAGTGATGAAATAAGAATCGATTTTGGTTAGTTTCTTGCACTGTTCGCGGGCCCCACTGACACGTGGCGGCCCGCGATTGGTTCACTTTTTAATTTTTTAATTTTTTTAAATCAGACAAAAAAAATCTCCTAAGAAACCGTGCACTACGAGTTGGCTAAAATGGGTACTAAATACTTTTCGAGGTTTGATCCTGGCTCAGAAGGAACACTAACTATATGCTTAACACATGCAAGTCGAACGCTATCGGACTCCCAACGGCTAAGAGCAACCCACGGGGTTTTAAGATTTTCAATACCCATATCCGGTCGTACCCAAACAATAATATTCCAGAGGTCAAAAAGCTTCCGGCAAAGCGAAAGAAAAGATCTGATCCAACCGAAAACCGCATATTGAGCACTCCATCTTTCTTCTTAACGAGCCCATTTATCTTTAGATTTTGAAGACGGGCGTTGCGTTCGGTTCGAAAGGTATACCCCTAGCCACAAGTCATCCCCGTATTTTGCCACATACGTGGATTCGGTCCTCCAAGGCCTGTTAGAGCTCTCTTCAACCTGCTCATGGCTAGCGTTAAAGATGGCCTTACACTCATTATCTTACCAGGGCTCACCAAGCATCAAATATAAACAAGCAACCACAAAGTTTCTTCTCACTAAACCGTTAATGTTTCACATCCACAAAAAAAAATTAACCTATCATTGAATATTGCATCTCATTAAGGTATCCAACCAGAATTTTCACGAGCCTTTCCCTGATGGAATGCATTCCATACTGAAAGAAAATGAGATACCTAACCTCTAGCACAAGACGGTTTGGATAGGCTTTCATTATTCATTACTTCTCTTCTAAAAATCTTGAACGCTGCACTCACCGTCAAAGCTACTTCCATTGTCAGAAACAAAGGCTTACAGAATTGCCATAAAAAGGAAAAAGATTCACGTAAACCAACATAACAAAACTCTTCTATCAAAATCTAATAAGGAGATCAGTTAGAGTGTGTAAAGCATCAAATTCGTATGGAAGAAATAAGAGAATGTAAAGTGTTCTAATTTTTGTTCTTATGCTAAGTATAGCAAACAATAGTGGTTTATAGATCTCTTACCCTTTTTTCTCAAACTTCCTTTAAGCTCCAAGAAAGATCCAGAGTCCAATTAGTGGTTTATACTTTTGGATAAGAGGGAAAGATATTCATGTGCGAGATAGAGGGAATCGAAATCATCTATGAAAAGTTAATGTTGAAACAAGCTTTGATTAGTCATAGCAATTGATGGAATCAATTGTTATCAGTTAAGAGTACCTTGATAATACAGTTTCAACTAAAACAATGTCGATCACAAAATCTATATATGTAACATGTAGAACTGCCACACACACACACACAAAACAACACAATCGCCAAGACGAACAAAGAAATATGGGAAGTGAAGCTCACGACCTTGATTTACCTTATAAACCCAAACACTACTTTATTGAAACTACAAAACCATAAAAGCAATTATAATAGAATTGATGCAAATATCACAAAACGCTTTTAAAAAAATATCAAGCGAAGCAGGAAGGAGCTTGTAACTCTCTTTTTTTCTGGTGTGGAAACATGATCGACGAAGAAAAACTACCTAGCTAGCTAACAACTTAACCAGCCGACGACACGTTCATGATCCATTGATCTAACATTATGCAACTAAAGCGTAAACCATGATCTCCATGACGAAGAAAGAATGTCGCGACCAAATCATTCGGTCATCTCGGTAATCCATAGTTGAAGCCGAGGATTTAGGAACCTGGACACGGAAGCAGGGAAACTTCTAGAAGCAAAATGAAAGAAGTGAGGAGACAAACTCGCTCGATGCTGAGGAAGAAGAATAAGAGTAAGGGTACCGTACGACTGGTGTCTGCTTTTCCGGCTACCATCAGTAAACAATTTTTAGCTGTTGGCATTTTACAATAATCACAATAAATACTATAAATTGTTTCAAACCGTTCTAAACCTATTAAAATTAAAAGCTAGTTCATTTTAGCATTTGTAGTTGAGGACAGTTATATTTTAATTTAAATTCACTAACAATATCATAATTTATTTTATAAAAACTTCAAACCAAGAATATTCACTATAATTTTTTTAAATTAATATATATATATATATATATATATATATATATATATATATATAACCAAACAAAATGGTTTTTCAAAGTTCTAATATAAATCTTCAAAACAAATTTTATAAAAAAAATCTTTCATCTAAATTTAAAAAATAAATAACATAATATTGTTATTAATCATGTTATAGTATTAAAATTATATTTTGTTTTAATCTTACATTTTTATAATGATTTATTATTAATCTGCTACAATACCTCAAAATCAACCAATCATAAATATTTCGTAAACGCATCAATTTCTAATGTTATACTAGTTGTACAAATCGCTTAATAATACTAATAAAAACTGCAAACATCCATAACCGTAAACTCTCGCAACCGCACCGAACCACTACATTTTAACAGGGCCTAAGAGTAGGTCTGGTTTATATACAAAACATTTTTGCTTTTTGGGTTTGCTATACAACAAGTCTCTTGCTTTAAATGGGCATTGGGGCCTTAATGAAACAGATTTGAGGCCCAAAATTGTCTGCCGGAATTATTCGACAGTTATGCACACTTGTGATTTATTTTGTAGTTTATTTTGTCATCGTAATTTATTTATTTTTAAATATACAAAACTATATTTCATTACCTCATCTCACTTCATTTGTTTTGTAGTTTAGTATATCAATCAATCTGAACTTGTGATTTGTTGACAAAAAAAAAACTTGTGAAAATTAGGAAAATTGGAAAAATAAGACACTTTGAACTTTTATTTGTCACAATAGTACTTCTGATATTTTGGGCAATTATTGACAACTTTTACCCTTCTTTTATGGGAAAAATAGTAAACTGAATTTTAACAATGTTAAAAAATATGAAAACTATTGGAAACATAAGTATGAAAATATATATGTTTAATTTTTTTTTTTTAAAGTGGAATCATATTTTATTTTATCTTCTAGCTACAGTTAGAATACTCATTATGGTCATCTACTTAGTTCAGAAATCGGATACTAAGTTTTATACATAGATATATCTTGGGTATACACCGTAAACTAGCATTTCTTATATATTCTAACCAAACTATATTTCGAAACGTTATAATCAAGAAAGATGTCTTCAGTATACCTACAGCTTGATAACGACATGTAGCCACAACGCAGTGATATACCTTATCTATATTATGTGTCATAACATGTTCTATCTTTTACCTTATGTAGCGCTTAAGGAAGAATATGTTTCACATCTACTCTACTGTGTTCTGAGTTAGCTAGGATATATATTCTACGTGAGATCCGAAAAAATATGGAAACTTCCATATTAGGTTAAAGATGTTTCCTAAATCGAAACTAAATCTTCCTTAAATATCTCATAGAATATTTTCTCACACGTTTTTCTCCTTCTCCCACGATCTTTTCTCTTCGTTGTTTGTGTTTCTCTCTTCTTCATC
>NC_027751.1:38396306-38411234 GCF_000695525.1 Brassica oleracea var. oleracea | reverse complement strand
CAACGGTTCTTGTTCTTTTTCTTCTTCTGTTTTGGTGCCTGAAACACCACTTTTATCAGTTTATGGCTCAATCAAACACTGCCTTCACATACTGCAGAATCTCCAAAATATAGCAAAACTCAACTCTTTTACAAGAGGCTATGCAAACATATGAACCATGACGTGAGATTTTTATAATGCCTAGAACTACATTCAGTTACTTCAGTTCTTCTCCCTGCAGAATTCTTAACAACATTAGACCCTTTTCTTTTCATGAAGAACCTGGTACTCATGGTGAGACTAAGCGTTTGAAAACAATACCTGGTGTGTAGTAATTGGCACTGCACCAGGATGATCTATGAAGAATTGCTTGTCATCTCGAAGGTCTGCAAATACCAAATATATGACCATTAAAAACTCTGTTAAGAAAACTTAAAAACTCTCCTGAAACCACAAGACTTTTAGGAACCAAACCAGAAAATATTCAATCAAAACAATAGCAAAGGTAAGCTTAATCAGAAAGAAGGTAGGATTCTCCTCAAGCAAAATTGCCATTGAAGGGCTTTAAAAGCTTAGGCGGAGAAGATCAAAGAATTAGAAAAATAATTAGGGTAAATGTGTTACCTTTTCTTGCTTTTTTACTTTTAAAAATAAAATAATTTATAATTAAACTAAATTATGTATTTACAGTAATTGAAAAATTAATTTGGTTAATCTGAGGGTATTATGGTATTAACATTAATATAAATCTTATTTTTCCAACTAACCAAGAAAAAATACCAAAGAGACAAATCTAGGTTGAAAGTGTCATTTTTATCCAATTTTCTCTTATTTAATATTAAATAAGAAAATTAAAAATGATCATAAACATGAATATATATACTATGGCCAATCTAAATTAATAAATATACCAACCGAAGGTGTATTGGGAATCAAACAAGAGTCAATATATTACTGTCAGACTTCTGACTCATGAAACAGCTCGTCCATAAGAGATTGAAACCAAACATCTAACCAACTAAATTTTTCCAAAAAGATATATATCATATATGTCTTATAGATAGTTTGTGTTTCATCCTCAACGACTAATTATATCATGTTTATGAGACTGTAGAGTGAGACCATGTAATGTTATAGTATTATAGAACATGTTGATAAACCATATATTTGTATTCTTGTCTGTGTATTTACAATTGATACGTAGTGTACACGTGAACGCTATCGACCAAGATGGTCCAAATATTGAATTTGTTCTTTATTTATTATTTTTGTCGGCAACTTTATTCTATTAGGTTTTGTCATTAATCACGCGAAGACCATACACTATATATAAGAACTTGATTTGCTATAAATACCAAACAAAAGTATTGAGATATGAATAATACCCTCAAATCGAATATTATATTTTTCTAAATATTTAAATATATCCAAGAAGTGATATTGACGAACCAACTAAACTCATATAATAATATCTTCGTCTACACCCATTCCAATTCAAGTAGACAACGGTATCTTTAAAATATCTAGTTTTTGTTTTTTATCTAACTAAACCGTTACATAACCGAGTCGGGTTGAAAACAGTGTAAGATTCCTTTTAATTATTCCAATTTTCTTCAAACCATATCGTGAAGTGATTGAGCTCCCATCAAATTCATGTAAGGCAGATTCTGAGCTTGATCATCATCCAAGATCGACGATGTATATTGCACCGATCCGTCCATGTGGTCTCTACCGTAGTAAAGAGGCCCCCCTTGAGCCGTCACTGGAGATAACGCTAAACTCACACCACCGTTTTGTAACCCAAGCGTCAACGACACCTCACGTGCCCCTCCTTCGCCAGTGTACGTGACAGCTTGGTTACTGTATAATGAAAAGTCAAACGTTGACCCAAATGAAGCCGTTCCTAGGTTGGAGTTGTCTTTGTGGCCAGTTTTTGTAACTACGGAAGATAAAGATTCCGGTTCGACTCGCATTATCTGGTTTGGATCCGGTTTAGTATCCATGAACATAGGGTTTGTAATCTCCATTTGTTGTTCTTCTTCTCCTCTTGTTTCCTCGCAATACATCTCTTCAATCATTGGTTTCCATAGCCTAACTCTTGCATTAATGAACCAATTCGATACCTAACAATGTGGTCTCATTAGTAGAATTAACTCAATTAAATTCCATTTATGTATGATTACTAAACAGATAAATTTGGAATATATTAAGACTTAGGAAGTTATGTTTTACCTGACTTCTTGATAAACCAGACTGTCGGGCCAATATATGCTTATCAACATCACTTGGATATCTGAAAAATAAGAAAATGTTACTTTGGAGAAATGATATGTCTAGTAAAATAAAATATATGTTTGTTAAAATGGATACATATGATTGAAGAATGATGCAAAGAAATTGAAGCAAAGGTAATGGATAGTTCGGGTGAAAACTAACAAGATGTTTCATGGTTTGATCAGTGTTTGGGAATTTGATGGAGACAATTCTTACATGTGATAATATATAATTTATCAAATAAATATATCAATAAAAAGGACAAGGATAAGAAAAGAAAAAAAAAAGAAAAAAGAAAATAGAAACATGGGGAGAAAAAGCAAGGAGTTATTCATAGTTTCTCTTTTTTGTTAGTGTTAGGTAAAGAACATTGATTCTCTCTCTGAATCCACTTTGTTCCTTTCTCTATTTCTGTCTTTCATCCACCAGTTAAATATTTTTTATATTTAGTTATGCATTATCTAAAAAGATATGTATACATACATGAATGTATATGTTTGTACACTCACTTTCACACCAATGATGCAAGCAAAGAAAAAAGGGAAGATTGGATCCTCAGCTTGGAAAATAAAAAAGCTACCATGCAATGAGCAGATTAAGGAAGATTGGATCCTCAGCTTGTCAAGTCAATCTCATCCCTCTATGAAAATGTATGTAGCTTTTATATGATGCTCACATACAATATATCCTGGTAAAAATGCCTATAACTATGTACTAATATAAATGCATTCTTTTAAAAAATAGAGTTCGTAAGAATTTTTAGACTCATTATTTATTTATTCTATCAATATATATATGCATTTCTGTTTAAAATTTCAAACTATGGTATGTTGACTTGATTTAAAACTATTATGATTCCACAATCATTAGTTAATTAAAAAGGGACTTAACTTGTAACTATTTGATTAATAGTAAATCTTTACTAAAGTCAAACCCATATCGTCATAATATTGGCATTTTGCGTTTTGAGTAATAATTGTACATTATGCATAAAAAGAGGGTATGTATGAGATTAGTAACTTACGGGTGAAGAAAGTGCTCAAAGAGCCAAGCTCTTAACGCCGTCACCGCGCGTTCAGGCAAACCACGTTGTGGACGCCAAGGATGAGCTTCCACGAGACTCATTTGTCGATACGATTTCTGTTGCCTTAGAGCTTGATCAAGCAACCTCAGCCGTGGGGTTTCCCCTCGTGCCGCAATTGAGACCCCACGATTATCCTCATCTCTTTCTCCTAAAGCTTGACTCATTGCTTGAATCTGTCCCACAAGTCCGTCTTTTAAACACCGGAAATGCCTAGACATTGCCCTCGACGCTAACGCCGTGTACATCTCCGCCGCTCCTACCCCAACCGCCGCCTCAAACGCTGCTGTCGCCAGTCTCATTTGCTCTCGGTAATGTCCATATCTTCTTTTAAGCTGCCAAATAAAAATATTTCAACCACACCGTATAAATGCAATTCATAGAATGAGCATTCATGTAAGAGAAACAACTCGTTATGGCTTATGATGATGGAATTGATTGATGTTATGAGGACCACTAGAGTCTCCATATTAGATCAAAAGCAAAGACAAATAAATTTTATTTTAGTTCTATATAAAAAGGAAATAATGCTTAAAAGAATTAAAAGGGTTAATATTTTCGTAGAGTTACATCGAACTTGTTTTCGACGAGAATACATGAAGGAATGAAGACAAAAAGGAATCTTTTTATCTTTTATATAAAAGAAATTTGTATCTTTAAGAAAATATATGGACCATAATTAAGAATCGAAAATAGAAGATTTGTGGGTATTAATATTTTACATTTTATGAATATATAACCTGAAACAAATACTTTTTTAACAAACCCATGAAATGTTTTCGATACAAGATTTGTTGGTTTTTTACATTTCATAGGAATATGTTGAAATCAAATAAAAATATGTTAGTTTTCCAACAAGACCATGACTCGTTTTGATGTAAAAAGATCGTTTTTAGAATTAAGATAAAACCAAACTAAAAAATAATAGATTTTCTAACGAGCCCATGAATCGTTTTGATAGTAAAGTAAATATAGGTTGTTCAAAAAAAAAAGTAAAGTAAATATATACCTCTTCAAGCATGGCGAGCAATTTGGCTTTTCTTTTCTGAAGCTCCATGAACTCAAGAGAGTGAAGTGGTGGAACATGTTTCTTTGAAGAAGTTGTGGCAGATTGGTCGTGTTGATCATTGTTGTTGTTACTTGCGTCCCAATCTTCTTGTTGTTTGCCTTTCTGCTTCCTCTTATGCTTCATCATCACTTCATCATCACTTTCCTTTACTCCTAGACTGCAAAACTCACTCAGTAGCTCTTGAGCTGCGCTCAAATACTTGGAACTCCCAATCTGAAACTGATGATGATTGCTGCTGTTGTTTTGGTGGTGACTATTCATCAACATCATCATCTGGCTGTGTGGGAGATTCTGATGATCCGTTGATTTACCCGAATACCCTTGTTGTTGGTGTCTGAGGTCGAAGGATTGGAGACTGATGCTTGTAGGATTTGAGGAGGAGAGAGAAAGAGAAAGACCTTGGCTTGGTCTTTGTGTTGGTCTCTCATCATTTACTTCACTTGAGAAATTATTATTAACATTGCATAGTCTCATGGAGGAAGAAAAGTCTTCTAAAAGCTGATTCTGAACAGTACTACCACTTGTCTGGTGATGATAGTGATGATGATCCATTCCACTTGTGATCTCAGTCTGATGATGCCTAGAAAAGTCTATCATCATTCCCATGTTGGAGTTTGAGCCAAAGATCTGATGATTATAATGATGTTGTTGATGATCGGTTGGATTATTGCTTCTCTCATCAAACCCATGGATCTGATTAATCATTTGATGCTGATGTTGTTGGTGATGGTTATGACCATGGAACTGATCACTTGCCATGTCGCTCAAGAATTAAAAACCCAAAAAGAAGAGAAGAAAAAAGAAAACACCTTTCGGGATACAAACAAGAGGTTTCATCAAGATCTAGATGAACCCATCTCCAAGAAAGTTGAAAAGAATCAATAAACAAAACTAAAAGCAAACTTTTTCATATCCTGAGTTCCCAAATCATGAGAAAGAGCCAAAGAACCAGAGTTTGTGTCATAACCCAAACAACAGAGATAGCTCTAAAACCCTAAGAAAAAGTTGGCATAAAGATATGAATTATTTCTTCCAATTCGTTGGTCAATACTGAAAGACAGAGAAAGAGATTATAGGAGACGATGGACCGATAGAGGAAGAAGAAGAAGACGAATAAAAGTATTAAACAGATGAGATATAACAGAGAGAGAAGGCAAAAAGAGATTGTGTGGCTTCACCTCTCTCTTGTTTTGTACTTTGAAGATATTAATTTTCTTTTAGTATGGGTCTGTTAATTTGTACTACAGGCAAAATAAATATATATTATAAAATGGTAAAATAAAAGTTAGAAATAAAACCTAGGAAGATAAAATGTCAGATGGTATCTCATCCGAGATCAGAAGATAGGTGATCATGACCCTCCCATAGACTCTAGCTAGCAATCAATGTTCAATCTTTTTCTTTTTCTATACCACAAGTTGGGTAAAAAGAAATCTTCACTATTTACAAATCTATGTAGTATAATTAATTTTTTCCAACTATACATAAATTGTGGTTAATTTTTTGTATTTATCTATAAATTTATATATTTGAAATATGACTTGATAAAAAATAATTATTTTTGACGTAGTATTTACTAGTCTAACCATGAATATAGTCAAATACTACAGGTGTCTCCCTCTATTCTTTATTTTTCTTCCTTCAATTATTAAAAGAGCCTAATAGATGCCAAAGAAAAAAAGAGAACGTAATAATTTGAAATCTAACTTACAAGAAAATTCAAACAGGATGGATGATACGGGACATGTTATATTATCATGGTATACGTGCATTGGTCCAGTGTTTAAAAAACAAACGATTGGAGAAAAAGGTAATTTAATTAAACTAACGTTTAAATTAGAGAACCTTTACCGGCACAAACTAGCTACAAACCGTCATATGACATATCTCTGCGCTCATTTAATTATTTATTATATATAATTTTTATATTTACTCAGTTAGTATTGTGTTATACAGTATATTGCTAAAACCTATACGTGTAACACGGCTGTCTATATTAGTATACATATATAAAACCATTTTAATATGTTATCCAAACAATGATATCAATGTTGGTGGTCTTGGTTTGCTTATGTAAGCAACCTTGTTATTAAATATTTTGCAAACGTACATATATATATATGTATATATGTATTCTTTTTGAAACATATTTTGCACATATATATTTTAAATTTCATTATGAAGCTTAATTAGCGTCTTCCAAAAAATACTAGAACATTGACGGTGATTTTATAATTTGAAAACAATAATTCTACATATATTTAGTTAGTCATGTGAACGTGTGAATTTTAACTACTATTTTTTCCAATGATATCCTTCACTATACACAAATAATGATAGGTGAACAAAAAAACAAATAATGGTAAGAATATTATTAAATATATGCCTCTGTTTATTTGCTCTTAAAATTAGTTAGTATGACAGATTTATTTGATGATTAAATAATAAATAATAAATAAATAATTTGACAGCAGAATTTGCTCGTAAAAAATATTTACATGTTTTTCATATGAATAGACTATTATTTTTTGACTAAAAGATTTTATGGAGTACTAGAGATGAAACAAATTGGATTACAAGGTTTTTGAGTTTGTCACTTACATGAAATGGTTTCGGTTTCCGCCGGCAAAATTCAAATAAACACAGTGTTTGTGTGTATTTAGATCACTTTGAGTAGACTATTTCCTACTCAAAAAATTGTGTAATTTCTTCGCTACAAATATAACTAAACTATAGGACTGTTACATAATAACTAGTATTAGTTTAAATTGATTTGTCAATCACTAAAAAGTTAACTATATTGATTTTTTGAGAAATTAACAAACGAATTAAGATATATATATACGTGTTTGTTTATGGATGGAGAGGTAGAAAAATAAACGAGTACGAATCCCAAGAGATCAAACCAGAAGTGGAAGTTGAGTTCAGGCTTTTCTCAGATATGTCTGTGTGGCAATTCTCTTCTGATTTAACAATAGTTATTAACTATATCAATAAATAGATATATATAAAACTTTTAATAGCAATCTGTACGTAGTCCCGTCTAAACTAGTAGTAAAGAACCCTTACAGTGTCCATATTTGATTTTAAAATAACAGAATATATGTTAATAAGTTAATTAAACTTTCTCTTAACAATGGTTAATTATGCTATTACAAACTACGAGAAAAACGTTACAAAGTCGATACTACGGTCGACAATTCTACCTATCTTATAAGGATTCCGTCTGATTGCAGCACCCGATTCGTCTTTTGATATCCATTCCTGACGGTACACCTTGCGCCATGCCGAACATCTCTTATAAGCCTTTTTTTCTAATATTCTGCATAATTTGCCTTTTCCGAGAATTGAAACGCAGACCTCCTGGTATAGAAATATTAATGAACATTTGCTCAGACCACTGGACAAACGAAGCTTCCACATAAATTAATTAATTATTAGAATAGCTTTTTGAGTAGAATAATCTTTGATTAGTAAACGTCAAACCGATTTGTAAAAGAGGACATTAAAAGATGCATAAAGAAACAAACAAAACATTGTGTTTGTAGTTATTTAACCACACAATATTAATAGAATCACTCAAAAGGATTATTTATTTCACTGGATGGATAAACCATCAGTTTTCTTATAAATGGAAAATTTGATTATAACTTATATAACCAACAATATAGCAAAAGTTTGATATTATTTGTGAAACAGAATATTGATGTATTTTGCTTAATTGTAGTATATCTTACATCATGTTCATGCCAAGAAACTAGAAATCCATTGTCTAACTCAGGATTTTTTTTTTAAATCATTTATATTTAATATATAGCAAATACGCTAGATTTGTTAAATTATATAGAACTATTAGACCAGATCATCAGAAAATCACATGATAAGAATTATAAAAAAAAAATGGTTTTACATAATCAAAACTAATAGTTTATGAATTTGGTATGTGATGGTGTTAATAAATGTTCCTAAACTAAGGGACTGTTCATGAGATGTGTTTAAGTGGTCCTCCATTTATTTTTTGTTTTTTGTTTCTTCTTTATTTTTCTATATTTTTTTATTTTTTTTTTGTATATTAATTCCACCAAAATTTTGCATCTATTTCCTCTTTCATGGGACCATTTTCTTTTTCTCATATTTTCTCCAATTCTTATACATACACGCATTAAAAGAACTAGATATACCATCTCACACGCGCCCGTTTCTCTAAGAACATATTATTAAACAAAATGTATAATCATCTATTTTTAACGAGCTTGAGATAAATAAATTTGAAACAAAAGAAAATTATAAAGTATAGGTGATGGCATAGTCTAAACTAATTACACAGATCAACATTTTACAATAAATATAAAAGGGTATATTTAATGCAAATGCGATGTTATGTTATGGTTCCATCAAAAAAATTTGGTTATACAAATTCACACAGAAAACTTTTAATTTGCGGTAAATAAATATTATTGTAACATCTATTTTTATGTAAGTAGTGTTTTTTTATGAATGTGTTAGTAGTGTTTTGAAACAATCAATATCATCGTAAATCACTAAATAAATGTACAAACTTTTCAAATCTGACGTGAAATATAACCTATAAAATATAAACGAATATATTATTAATTGTGGAAGTGTTTTTCGCCACGTGGTTAAATATTTATTTATACGGGTTTTCAACTAGAATTCAATTCCATTAAGGTGCGTTTTCCGTGTTGTAAAACTTGTTATGGATTGGATTTTTGTCAATCTAACTGATGAAATTTTTTTTTGTCAATTATATTGGTGGTAAGTATAAGGCATTCATTTTTTCATATAAATATATATATATATTTCACATCAAAACAATAAAACCGATGCGTATCCCTTATATACTTCCGTACAAGTGACTCAACCAATTCTATTTTGCCATGTGGACTATATAAAAAAAGTAAAAACTAATTAAAGTAAATCAAGAAACTAAACAACTATTGTGGCCAATATTTTTTTTTTAAATTATCAAACCAAAAAGAATTTTAACGATTTTTAAACTGTAAAAACTTAAATCCCTATAATTTCTCAAGTCACTCCACCACTTCAAACGTGAATTGTGTCATTTATATAACTCTTAAGGTGATGATTGTTTTTATTAGTTTTTGGTTTTTAGATTTTGGTTTTAGATTTTGGTTTTTGGTTTTTAACTCTTAGTTTTGGTTTTTAATTTTCAGTTTTTGGTTTTTGGTTTTTGGTTTTTAGTTTTTAAATTTTGGTTTTGTTGTATTCTTATTTTTTTCATAAAATAAGCAATACATTGTTTTAAAATAATAAAAAATAGTAATAAAATATTTTAAAATTACCATTAAAATTTATCAAAACATAGTGGTTGTTATTTAAAATAAAAACATTACCATGTTTTAAATTATTTTATTTTGAAGTATTATACTTAAATATAATTAATAAACTATCTATAAATTACATAAAATTTTTTTTTTGTTTTTTAGAACTTGAACGACAATTTTTTCAAATTAATATAATATATTGTATTAATAAAATATTTTAAATTTTATAATTTTTAGTTGTTGTTTAGTGTGTATAATAATTATTAAAATTATTCAATAATTTTATTTATAGATATTAATAAATAATTGGCTACAACTAATACTAAAATTATCTATATTTATTTACATATATGAAGCACATAAATTATTTTACATTAATGTTAAATGATAAAAAATGTATGGGAATTTTATTGTTATGAAAATATTATTTATTTAATTATTAATTAATTAAAATATAGTATTTTATACAAAATAAACAAAATTCGTTTTTATATTGAAAACCCACAAAATTTGCTTTTTGGCTTTTCTTCACAAATTAGTTGAAATTTTTAAAAACTAGTTTCCCTAAATTTTAGGAAATCTATTTTTAAGAAACTTGATTGGCAAGTGAAATGGTTTTTGCAAAAACTAAAACTAAAAACTAAAACTTGATTGGATAAAAAATGGTTTTTACAAAAGCAAAAACCAAAAGCTAAAACAAAAACCACGAACAATCAACCTCTAAATCATGGCAACTAAGCTTCTTTTATTTTCTCTCCCTCTCTCTCTCTTTCTCTTATAGTTTCATCTTTTTCATCAATTTTTATTTGGTTTTGTGTGCAGCAACCAGTCTTTGGTAGCAACGGTTACCTTCTTCTAAACTTAATATTCTTTTTTTTTTTTGGTTCTTTTAAAACTGACTCAAAATTTCAAGTCAAACACAAAAATAATCTATGCTTTTTCTGAAACTTTGTTTTGTCCTATCCACGCTAGAAGTTCTAGTTATTCACGAAAATGCCATTACTTTTTTTTTTTTCGAAAATAAGGCTTTAACTTTACCATCCTCATCTTCACCAAATATTTACAACTTTGCCATTAACATCAATACCTCAACCACCATGAACTACCAAATTGAGAGTGTTAATGCCCTAAAGTTTCGATTTTTCTCATCCTTTCTCATTTCCTATCCACACAAACCACATATCTTACACTTTCTCTCAAAATTCATCAAAAAAACTAAAGATTTTGATTACAAATTATGTAAGGTTCATAAGCTCACGATTCTTGGTGATTAACGAGTAGGTAACTGTTTTGGTGAAGTTCTAGGTGATTGGAGAAACCACGCAAGTCATCTCACGAGTTCAAGGTATGAAATCGCGAACAACATTTTATTTTTCAGATCTGTTCGACGAAGAAGACTTCTTTAGAAGTCTTCTGGTCAATGCATAGATTAGTTTTGCAATTGACCTTTTGTGTGTGTTTTAATAGAAGACTTCCCTAGAAGTCTTCTAACTTTCCTTTGTAAACAAAAAAATTTCGAAATTCCCAGAGAAGACTTCTAAACATGTTACTTTTAAACATGTTACTTTTAAATTTGACCGAAGTTGGTCAAAATTTTGATTTTTTGTAGAAGACTTCTATGGAAGTCTTCCTAGAGAAAACTTCTACACAAGTCTTCTGAAAGTCTTCCCTAAGTTTTCTCAATGCCAGAAGATGTCTGCGTGGGTTACTTTTGCAATGAAACATAATAGTAAAGCATTTAATATCAATGAGAAGTCTTCTCAAGTTTAATTCTGGGTTTTTGGTCAAACCTTTGCCCGCGAGAGAAGACTTCCAGAGAAGTCATCTGACGGAAGACTTCTAAATAAGTCTTCTCTCGAAAAGTCAAATATAGTTAATTGCAAAAGTAACCCAGCAGACTTCTTGCGACATTGAGAAGACTTCCGGAAGACTTAGAGAAGACTTCTTTTGAAGTATTCTCCAGGTAGACTTCCCTAGAAGTCTTCTAGAAAAAGTCAAAATTCTGACTAACTTCGGTCAAATTCTAAAGAAGTCTTCTCTGGAAATTTCGAAAAAAAATTAATTTCAAAAGTAAGCCAATATTTACAAAGGAAGACTTTCGAAGATGTCTTCTGTAGAGTAAACTTCTTAAGAAGTCTTCCTTCGTAAATTTGCAATTGCAAAAATGACCTAAATAGAAGACTTCTTTTGAAGTCTA
This sequence comes from Brassica oleracea var. oleracea, assembly GCF_000695525.1. Lineage (NCBI taxonomy): Eukaryota > Viridiplantae > Streptophyta > Magnoliopsida > Brassicales > Brassicaceae > Brassica > Brassica oleracea. The sequence continues at coordinate 38,399,328 of NC_027751.1, read as the reverse complement.
CATAGAGTAGACATCTTTTGAAGTCTTCCGTGGATGACTTCAAAAGAAGTCTTCTACGTAATCTTTATTAAACTTCAAATTTATCCAAAATTAAAATGAATTTTTAATATCTTTTTGCTAATTCATGTTTATTAGTCAATATTGGGACTACTGATCGAATTTATAACTTAATTGGTGATAATTATGAAGTTACAAACATTGATGTTTAATAATGTTTCTAGCTAAACGGAGAAGTCTCCTGTAAGTCTTCCTCATAGAAGACTTGTAGAAGACTTCATAAGAAGTCTTCTCCGATGATTTTGTTTTATTAAGTTGATGTTCTGTGTTTGTGTTGTCTTCCTCATAAGATACAATTTTTAACTTCCATGAGATATAAAATTATAACTTTCGCTTAAAATTCAGTTTTGATCTTTTGTGAATTTGACTAAGGCTTCTTGAGAAGTCTCTTCTCTTAGTTTTAGCAAATTTTACTAAGTTTTTGTGTTGTTGTGCTTTGTGATAGACCATGGATTTGACCCATTTTCATCCATGGTTTATAGGTGTTTTTACTAATAATTATTATATTATAGTGTTTATTTATTATATTTATAAGATCAGAAGTGATTTGGAGATAAGTGATGATTTTGGAGCATTCTGAAGATATTTGGAGCAAGTACCCGAGATGACCATCGAGCTTGACCATCGGTCGATATTGGAGAGTAATAATCGATCGATGTTCATATCTTGACATCGATCGACGGCGAAGCGCGCAGAAATCCCGTTTGGTCACAGCCGACTTGAAGCCCAAGTCTTCACCAATTTACAAGATTACCCCTGACGAGTTTTAACATAATTATGTAAGCTTTGCCACCATGTTAGAGGCAAAGTGTGCTTTTCTTGTTTTATTATTTTCACAGCAAGGTTTTCTAGGATTTTAATAGATAGGAGAGAAGATCAAAAGTTATAATTTGTGACTGGAACTATCTATTTACTATTCTAATGAAGTTTTCTTACCTAATTGTTGTTATGAATTGCCTAGTCATGTCTGAGTAGTTCCATTGTTAGATTTTAGGGTTTAAATAGGTTAGGAGGGATTAGCCCCAACTATAGATTGCTGAGTTGTGGTAATTGTCATTAGTATTGTTCATTAATGTCTGTCTCTAGATTAGCTACCTAGAACTTGCCCTAGGATTGATAGATAAAAGCGAGAGCTTCATTCTCATCCTGAAAACATTCTAACTGAGCTAAGTTTCTTGCTATGAGTAAGGCGAGAGCTGATCTAGCGAGCTTAGTAAGCATTCATTCAACCCGCGCATAAAGCTTAACTAGAAACACGTCGATCGATATCATTATGGAATAATCGATCGACAGAGCGAAAGGTGTATTGATCGATATCCCTATAGGATCGTCGATCGACACTTTCTAATTAGTCGACATACGATAGTTGAGATCATTAGATCTAGTTAATAGACAAGTCCAAACATTGTGAACGCTGATGGACATGTTAACTAAGTAGTTGAGCTTTACATTATCATGCATGCAACTCATTAGGCATCTGTATGACTATAATCCCAAGTTTTCAGAATAAAAACTATAAGTCTAACTATTTCCTTTTTAAGCACCAAAACCTCAATCAATCTATTGAACAAACACTTGTTCAATATAAAACTGCAATTTACATTTAAATCTCTGAAACCATCTAGCTTAACAAATCATATTAGATTTCTTAGGTTCCCTAGCTCCTTTGAATTCGATCTCTAAGTACTACTACTCGACCTCTTATTTAAAAGAGTATAAATCACTCCTTAGGGTAATTTGAGTGGCATCAAATTTGGCGCCAGAGTGATTGCAATGCGGTTCATGCTCCTATGGAACCGGGTCTGAAACTCTCTCTAGCTCAAGAAGAACAAAGCGTTGGCGAGAAGAAATATAGGAGACAGATAGGCTGCTTACGATATCTACTTCATACACAACCAGACTTATCATATTCTGTGGGAGTGTTAAGTCGGTATATGCACGAACACTGCAAGAAAAATGGTTTTTATTGTTCGTCGCTCGATTTCGTTCAACCACCGTCGACCCAGACACTAGTCCCGTCGACTGATACTCGCTCACCACCGTCGACCGAAGACACTTATCTTCCATCGACCGACATTGTCCATCCGACACCGATCGATACTCCATCCCAGACATCGATCGATACTGAGCCGCGAGACATGGTTGCGACTCTGATACTTGTTCGAGATGATAATAGTGACCTGCATGACCAGGATGGTCATCTGCGTAATGCAGCAGGTCAGAAGATAGATGCTCAGGGGGCTGCAATCCCTGAGTCTGATGCTAATGCTACAGGAACTTCTTTACCTGTAAGTAAGGCTGCGCGAACCAAGACTTTGGCTGACTACAACCGTCCAGATCAGTTATACACCAACATATCAGCCATTCGTCCTCCCACTATTCAGAGGGATTTCAAGTTGAAGGCGCAGTACTACACACTCGTGGGACAGATACCCTACCATGGATTATCTCACGAGCATCCTATGGACCATCTGGATGGGTTCGAGGATCTGATATATGATATTAAAGTCAAGGGAGTCCCTGAGGATTATCTCCTATGTAAGCTCTTCAAGTTCTCTCTTGCTGGAGAAGCTTCGCATTGGCTTAAGCAGCTACCACCAGGATCTCTAACCTCCTAGAGCGACATCAAGAATGCATTCTTATGCAATTTGTTTGATGAAGCATGTGCTGAAGACTTGAGGAGCAAGATCACTACCTTCTCTCAGGGGCCTGCAGAATCATTCAGAGACGCTTGGATCAGATTCAAGTCTTATCAGAGAGACTGTCCACACCATGGATTCAATGAAGTACAACTGCTCAGTACTTTTTACAGAGGCATCGCGGTGCAGTACCAGATGGCTCTTGATGCTTCCAGCAATGGGAACTTCAACACCAGGAATCCAGAAGAGGCAGTGAAGGTGATTGAAAACCTAGCATCTAGCAACAACACCAAGAACACTGATTTTGAGTGGAAAAAGTCTGCCGA